>NW_003302201.1:0-1487 GCF_000004255.2 Arabidopsis lyrata subsp. lyrata | reverse complement strand
TTTTTGTGACAAAAGTAGTATTCACGAGTCACCACAGCACCTCTTGATTGGGGTTCAAATAATACTAATGTTTTCCCGGAATGATCTATAAGCTAAATAGCATAAAAGTTAATTAGGATTAAAAGAGAGAGCTAACAAATCTACTTATAGCTTAGTTAGGCACATCATGGACCATATGTAATATGCTTAATTACAATATTGACAAGACAAATCAACAAAATAAAAAATAAAGATTAATTCAACGTAGCTCCAATTTAATGAGTAACCCGGCATTGCTTACTCATTTCACTCTACAAATATTTTATTTTTTTCCACTATAAATATACACACACAAATCTCAAACTGTTAAACACAACAAATCAAAAGTAATAACTGAATCATATTTACATATATGCACCCTTTGGTTAAAAACTAAGAAGAAACCAAAATGGGAAGTTCTACTAAAATTAATCCTTGCTACGTTCTCTTACCGTTTTTCCTTGTCCTAGCCGCGAATGCAACACATAAAAACGTTTTCCTCCCAAGGCCACGGATCGGGTATTACGGTAGTGCATGCTGGAATGTAGAATCGATAGTGCGGTCCGTGGTCGAGTCTAACTATCTTGCTAATCCAGCTAATGCTCCGGGCATTTTGCGTATGCACTTTCACGATTGTTTCGTCCAAGGCTGTGACGCCTCCGTTCTCCTAGCCGGACCTAACTCCGAGAGAACGGCGATTCCGAATCTATCGTTGAGAGGGTTTAATGTCATCGAAGAAGCTAAGACGCAGCTTGAGATCGCTTGTCCTCGAACTGTCTCTTGTGCTGATATTCTCGCACTCGCTGCACGCGACTTCGTCAATTTGGTATAACTTACTTTTATAATTTTATTTATATACACAAGTCTATCGTGCGTCTTGGTTTTAACGTCACATGCATATATATGTTTATCTATTGATCGTGATTAAGTGAAAGTTTTATATGTATGTATATAGGCCGGTGGACCATGGTGGCCAGTTCCATTGGGGCGACTCGATGGCCGGGTTTCGCTAGCCTCGAATGTCATTTTGCCGGGACCTACCGACTCCGTTGCCGTACAGAAGCTGAGGTTCGCCGAAAAAAATCTTAATACCCAAGATCTCGTTGTCCTTGCTGGTACGTTGTAGATTTTAGGCCTCGATCGCTTGTGTTAAACATTGTTTTTACGATTTTGCTTTGCATGTGAAAATTTTACTTTTTTGAAAGATTTCTGCAAAATACATAGGTAAACCCCAAACAATTCGTTTACGTTTACACTAACAACTAAATTAATTTTGTATTCATTTTAAGATATTTTAAATATATGTAAACGTAAATAACCAATGGAAGCTGTCCAGTGCAATTTTATAGAGTTTCGATATATATACCTGAATATATCCATGAAAGTCCAAAGTCTTTTTTTTGGGGGGGGGGGGGGCAAAAAAACGAGTACAAAGTCTATGACACTAAATTTATGTGTATTTAAAATTG
>NW_003302202.1:0-6269 GCF_000004255.2 Arabidopsis lyrata subsp. lyrata | reverse complement strand
CCAAAACAGATTTGAAAACTAATAAGCACGAATACAACCAAATGATTCTGATTACAGACTAGAAGCTTTCCCACCACACAAACTAACAAAAAAAAAGAGAGATAATCTATGAGAGGGAATTGTTACAAATAGAAGAAAAGTTTCACGTGGACTTCAGATCAAGCATGAACAACAGAGACTGAGTCTAGTTGACAGCCATGAACCCTGAAGCGGTAGATGCAAGTGTGTGAAGAGCTTCCATGGTTGGAATTGAAGTCTAGCCTGACAGTGTTGACAAGTCCCGAATGAGCAGACTCTGCAATGTCGAATGTCTGTGCATTGGACCTGTCTAAGTCGTAACTGAATTCTGTAAGAATGGGCATGGTTTCAGTCTCCATATCTATGTCACCTAGCCATCCTGATACCCGGCAATCCTTTGGGGCGCTCGATCTGTCATACGCTACAGCCTGCTCGATTAAATGGTGCATAACATAACCGTAAGATCAGTAATGCCTTTTAGTGGTCAGACTAGAAGAAATTTATCAGACAAATGATTACAAGGATGAACAATGATGGAAAGCAATGTGTGACCATCACATTACACACTCTCTAAGCAATAAGACTATTTCCCTTCTGCTACTGTTTCCTAACGATATCCCTAGACTCTGAATATTACAGTTCCACTAATTGTAAACTTACAAGCTCTTCCCATATGTACGGTTCTTTTCTCTGTCAACGATATCTCAAACAAAGCACAAGAACACAGTGGCATAGTTGACATTAGACAAAGGAATTGCTAAAGCTAGTGATTTGCAGAAAATAACATACGGTAAAACCCTTCTCAATGCATATTTTCACAGCTAGTGCCTAAACTAAAACTCAAGCTATAAGAACTCAAATTCACAAAACTAGTTTCTTGCCCTCTATTCGATAATCCATTGTCACCAGCAATCCAATCCGAAGTACATGGCAACTCAATACCAACAACATTTAACAGAGAACCCTTCTTAAGGGCTCAAATTAACATATAGAAATCGATGATTCTGTGAAAGTAAGAGTATTGAGATGTTAGTACTACTACTACCTCAGAGACATGCTCCAAGGTAACGGCCTCTGGAATTATTGGTGCTCTTAGCCTGACTAGAACATAGCCATTGCTTCCTTTCAGAGGAAAACACTGTCCAGGCTCCCCGAAACTCGGAGTTAACATCTTAACCGCTTTGCTATGAACCCGCCGCCTGCTTGTCCGAAACCAATTACCTCCACTTCCAACAAGAAACGGATCCGAATGCCCCATTACAAAAGCCCCACCAGACGCTAACGCATAGTCTACTCGGCCAAGGCCATCAGCGGCATGCTTTCCAATCTCTTTCTCCACTACGTCACGAGCATAAGCCCTCAATTCATCAATGTTAAGATCAGAATCACCGACCTTACCCTTCTTCAACTCCTCGTAAACTCTCTCTAATTCCTCTCTAGACACCAAAGGTTTAGCATTTAACTCATCTACGGAAACCTGCAATCTCTCCGTCTTAGACTCTACCTTCTTCAACCAACTCTGCAACACAGAAGATGTGGAATCTATCGTCTGCCTCAATGCTCTTGATTCGCTTTCCATCTTCTTATCAAGAAATTCAACTTGAACCTGCATCATCTTCGTAGTAGTCTTTACCAAACCATCAACAGCCGAAATCCGACTCTCCAATTCCGAAAGCACCATTTCCGTTTCAATTGGGAAATTAGAAGCAGATAGAGACGAATCCTTCAAAGTCAATTTCCTAATCAATTGAATCAATCCAACAAGTAACAAAAGAGCCCCAAATTGCTTCGCGAATACCCTAACCACTGTCTTCCACTGCCCCTTATCTGTCTTATTCCCCTGAGACTTCCGCGTTCGACGCTGCGTGGTGGTTGTATTAGTGCCCGTCGCGGTGGATCCCGATTTCCTAGTCACAGGACCGACGTCGTAGGTGTTAGATCTCTCAGCGGCAGCCTCGGAGCGAATCAGATCCTTGTTCGTACCAGCGGAAGACTCTCCAATTGCCGCATTGGCATGAGATTCGCTCGGCGGGAAATCAAAATTGGATTTATTCTCACCGGAGAGAACCGGCGTCCGCCTAATTGCCCTCGTAGGACTAGCGGTGATTGACACCGTTGATGCCGACATGATCTTGATTTTCGACTACAGAATTCTCGAAAAATACTCTTCCTTTGGATTGAATAAACCCTAATTTTGACTACACAGAGAGAGATTTGAAATGGAAGAAGAGCGAGGAAGTTTATATACGAGAGAGACTGACTACAAATTCAATTTCGAAAATCTGAATCGTGTGTTCTTTTTTTTTTTTTTTCGTCTGAATGATTCATAAGATAAAAGAACACAAAGTTCACAATTACAAAAGGGACCGAGGGCAATCAAACTACAGAAACTCATTACAATTAAGTAAAGCATTTATCAAATTCAAACACATTCTGAAGCCAAAAAGGGTAGCCTTGAGCTACATATGATTGCGATCGGTCCTCCATTGTGACACTCTTTGCTATTAGGAAAGCACCTTGATTAGCTTTGCGGTCCTCTAAAACAAATTTCCAAAAAGGGCTGTAGGAAAGGGCGAGAATGAGAGCTTCGGATTGAGCTTTGAAGCTAGGCCATGCCGCAGGTCTAGAAATAGCACCTACAATCAACTTGGACTCCACAGCAAAAACAACACGAGGCACATGTAAGCTTTTCATACTCTCCATAGCCCATAGACAACCTTGTAAGTCAGCCTCATCTTTAGACAAAGATTGCCCAAAGGAATGTCTGCTATGGAGGAGGACATTACCAAAAGAGTTTCGAAGAACCCAAGCCACACCACACAAACCTTGAATTTTGTCCCAAACAGCACTTACATTACACTTTAGCCACGGTTTTGCAGGAGGGCGCCAATTGGCAGTTTGAGAAAGCACAATAGATGAAGAACTGTTCTCGTGCAAGGCGTCAAACTCCTGGGCTAGAAACCATTCATCAGAGTCCTCTTTAATCTTCTCCATCAAGTTAGAAATTGAGAAAACCTTACTTTCAAAGACCATATTGTTTCTGGTTTTCCAGAGAAGCCAAAAAATCCAGGGAAGAGACCTTCTGGTTTGAAGTTGAAGCCGATTTTCTTTGGCCAGCGAGAGAACTAAGTGCATATTCTGGTAAATGGAAGACTGATCAAACCCGTCTTCAGGAAAAGGGAAACCTGATAATGCCCAAACTTGCCTAGCCAACGGGCAGGCAAACAGGATATGGTTAGTAGACTCACCTTCAGCTCCGCAAATCTGACATCTCAGGTCCACTTTCATACCTCTGGAGATAAGAGAATCTGCCACCGGGACTGCGCCACTAACAACCTTCCAAATGAAAATCTTGATTTTAGAAGGAGCTAATAATTTCCAGATTTGATCCTTCAGACCGTTTAAAGAAGGCAGCTGAGAGGCAAAACTGATCTCCTCTTTCTTGTACTCCTGACAAGCCAACCAATAACCAGATCTAACACTATAATCCCCACTTTTGTTGTGTTTCCAGCTGAAAAAATCTGGGGAAGAAGTAACAGGTTTAATTTTGAGAATGATTTCAACATCTCTAGGAAAGAAATGCTCATCCAACAAACCCGGATCCCATGTTCTTGTCTCCTGGTCAATGAGATCCTTAACAGAGAGCTCCAGGTCCACAAGGATATTTTTCATAAGAGGAGCGCGCATCCGGATGTCATCAAGCCATAAGGTAGTCCAAACCTTCAAAGAAGCTCCATCACCAATCATTTGTTTCAGACCCAACTGCAGAAGTTCACGGCCATACAAGAGACTTCTCCAAGCAAAAGATGGTCTATTCCCAGCTACAGCATGAAGTAGAGAAGTTTCCTGAAAATATCTGCTCTTTAAGAATCTGGAAAATAGACAGTCAGGAGCCTGCAAACATCTCCAAGCTTGCTTGGCCAATAAAGCTTGGTTAAAAAGAGCAAGATCTTTAAAACCAAGACCACCTTGCTCCTTAGTCAAACACATTCTGTCCCATGCAATCCAATGTATCTTTCTCTGATTCTCTAAAGAACTCCACCAAAAAGCAGACATAGCGCTAGAAAGAGATTCACATGTACCTTTTGGAAGCCTAAAACAAGACATGGCATAAACAGGCATAGCCATTGCCACTGTCTTGAGAAGAATTTCTTTTCCACCAAGAGAAAGAGTCTTTGCAAACCAGCCTGAAAGCCTATTTTTTAGCTTCTCATGAATGTAATCAAGCATGTCTTTTTTAGATCCGCTAAAACATTCAGGCAACCCAAGGTAGGAACCAGCACCACCTTCAGAATTAATCCCAAGAGCTGTTTTGACCCGCGCTTTTACATCCTCAGAAATCTTGGTACCAAAAGTGACAGAAGACTTGTCCTTGTTAATGTACTGTCCCGTCGCTTTACCATATATTTCAAGAATATTGTGAATAACAGCAACTTGAGCCTCAACCGCCTTGCAAACAAATAAAGTATCATCTGCAAATAAAAGATGATGGATCGATGGACCATCATCAGAAAACTGCATACCATTGATAAGACTTTGTTGCTCTGCTCTGTTCAGCAAATGAGTTAATCCCTCCGTGCAAAGCACAAACAAGAAAGGGGAAAGAGGATCTCCCTGACGAAGACCACGTTGAGGGACAACAAGACCATGAGGTTGTCCATTAATCAACACCGTGTAAGAGACAGTGGAGACACAAACCATCACCATCTCAACCCATCTAATATCAAAACCCAAGGCCAATAGGAGAGATCGCAGGAATCGTGTGTTCTTCAGTTTCGCCATTTTTTATTTGTTTTGCTCCAACAAATTCAAATTCAGATTATGATGGGCTTTAAAAAGCCCAGTAAAGGAAATAAAATGGCCCAGCCCTATTTCATGCATCGGCTTCTCCTTTATGCTTAGAAGAAAGAAACTGTTGTTACATCATTCTTGCATATCATCAAGTTATCCAGAGTCGAGATAAGCACATGATTAAAGAAAGTAACTTTATTCACCAAACTGTTATTATCTATACACACGGGTACGTTCTATGCATTTAAATTATAAAATGTAATTAGATTTTAACCACAAAGAGACTTTTGACATGAAGCGATACTTCCTTTGTCATTGTTTCTCTTCACACAGTGGTAGTTTTCTGATGGGAAGAAGAATCAGAAATTGGCATTTTAATCTTTGCAGATTCCTTCAGCAAATCGAATGAAGAAAAGGAATGTGGCGGGAGAACAACGGTCATATCCTCCTCTGCCATCTCTAGCAAGCTTTCATGTGGCACAACCTGCAAACAAAAATCGAATTAGATTTAATCACTAAGAACAAAGGAAAACTCAAATTTGTGATGGTCCATTTTTTGATTTTTTACCTTCTCTGGCTGTGAGAAGGAATTTTCATCCATCACATTGGTAGATGTAAGTACTGTCTTCTTTGATCCTGTAACTCTCATCACGTTCGGGTCTAATCCAGTTACCAACACTTTCATATTTACTGAGTTAGCTCCGAAGTTTACAGCCTGCAAGTTTTTGGGGTCAGCATCAGAGTTCAGGTTGAAAGTTTCTGCGGATATTTCACTCGGTTTACTACCTTGATGCGTATGTAATCTTTGCCATTGTTTTCCCAAGAGATTGCAGATGCGACAAGAGAAGTTGAGTTTCCCTTGAGTGTTGAAGTGAGAAGAGTTGCTCCGCTTGACTCTGCGAAGAACCGTTGCACCCAATAGCTTGGAGTTCCATATAGATGAGAGGAATTGAAGACTATTGCATCAGGGTTCCACCTGAAACCAAATTCAAGAATTTGAGATTATGGCCTTATCTTCCTGAGTTACCATTAGAACGGAAAAAAAAGTGGAAAGTAAGTGAGAGATACCGTCTATCATTTGTGTTCACAAAGAGTGGTGCATAACTTGCCATTTCCACAATGTCACTGCAACAAAGAAAATCATCAGATGCTTTACTTATTTTGATGTTTTTAGCTGAGATCAAAGAAATTTGTAAGAAACCTATTCTTTTCAAGACCAATGAGAAACGCAGCTTCTGCAAGAGAGGCGAGAAGGCTTCCCGTACCAGCATCTTTTCCAGTCACAGCATATTCACTGACAAAAGCCTGTAAACAAGGTTCATGAGTGAATAAAACGCCGAAAGCTTCAACTTGTCTTTATCGGAGTTAAGTTTTGTTATGATCTATTTCCGCACCTTTGGACCACTGCGTGAAGTGCGGTCAAATTGATGATACATAGAAAACAAATTGCTAGCAGAAGT
>NW_003302203.1:4793-6372 GCF_000004255.2 Arabidopsis lyrata subsp. lyrata | reverse complement strand
CGATTTTTTAATTAATTTTTTTGGGGACCTTGCAGCAGCATCAGTTTACGGATCTTCATAACTCCTTGGTGGCGAAAGCAGACCTCATGTACAACTATCAAGACATGTATTGATAGTGATTAACCATTAATATCTGAAATTAATAATAGTTTGGTTAGAGATATATATTAATTAATCTTATGCATGTTTATATGAAGGCCTTTTCTTCATTTTAGTGTCAAATATTAAACCTATGTGAAAAAAATTAATGCATTTTGTATGATATGTTGTTTTCATAGTTCAAGTGGATTCTTAACTGATATGTTTAGCCTTTAAACGTTTTTTTGTTAATATTATATATCTCTGTGTTGAGTTTGTCTATCGTTTGCTTTTAGGAATACAACAAATGACAAAAACAAAAGGAAACGTGACAAATTGATGAAAAATATATATATAAGTAGGGATTCATGATTCAATATATTTCAATCTCTATTTCTATATTCTTTTATGAGTCCTGGACGTCAATTCTAGTAATCAGGCAATTCAAAACTTTTCAAGGCTATTAACTTAAATGCGACAACATATCGGTTGATAAAAAAAAAAATGCGGCAATGTGATCTATGTATAAGTGGGTTAGCGTATACTGTATACAGACAAGTTTATATATGTGTCATTTGTGTAAGTATATTATTTGGAAACTTTATCATTTTAAAATATATATTCTCATAAATTAATGATGTGAAGCTATTTGCTTTTTCCCTTAACCAATGATAACTTATTAACTTCTGCTCTGATAAATCAAAATGTCTTGGGAGTAGTAAGTTACTTCTATTGTGATAAGTTTGAGTTACTTAATTTGGAGAGTTTGGCTTACTCAGATTGGTATATTTATTATGTTCCCAAACTAGAATTTGCTACTGATCATGATATATATTATTAAAAAAACTGAATTTTATTCAGTATTTTTAGATAGATCCTAAAGGGTAAATTATGAACCTGATGATAGGTTGCACTAAGCTGTTGGTCTTTGTAGTTTGTATTCCACTTTTATGCTATAATAGAATATATATATGTCCCTCACTATTTCATAGCCTCGAACAAGAAGACACTAATTTGATTTGATGCCTCTTCCAGATAAAATTATGACCTTGGGTGGTCGTTGTTGTTGTAGTCCGGCGTAGGAATGTTAAATCATCCAAAATTACACAACTGTGAGCTTCAGACCACACATACCGTTATATTCTACACTTGAAATATATATATATATATATATATATATATATATATATATATATATATATATATATATATATATATATATATATATATTGTGTTAAAGTTAATTTGCATAATGTAAAGAGCAATTAAAAAAGGTTTTGTGAAAATAAGCCATTAAAATTTTAAGGCACTAAGCATATTTGTAATTCAAAAAAAAAAGATTTTACTTTGGGATTATATAAAAGTCTTATTAGGATTTTATTATTAATATATTTGTTATTGTGAAAAAATCTCTATTTTAATGATAAATTTTACAAAGAGCCTAGTTTCACAATTCTCTTATGAAAAGTACCTCTTTTTGTAAAAATCTCATTATGTTTGT
>NW_003302203.1:0-4693 GCF_000004255.2 Arabidopsis lyrata subsp. lyrata | reverse complement strand
TTCTATATTAGCTTGTGTTGTGTACCTTGGTTCCCCACTTTTTCTTTGGTCTATGATTTGGCTTTTGCTCCTAAAAAAAACATATCCATACGAACACTAGAAAAAACAAACTACTAAAATATCTAGTAGAATTCATCTACAGCCTCATAAAGTTTCGTGATTTATCAGAATTAAAAAATATATATATTAAAAGAAGTATATAGGCATCTGATGTTGAGATATTGACTGTAATATCAGATATGGAGTATATAAGATATCACGGAGATAATTGAGGAGCCAATTATGTCAATCGTATATTGACTCTATCAATCTCATATCAATCTCTTATTCTGTAATTAAGTGTGATTAGGGTTACCTTAGACTCAATGTCTTGTATATATACTTGTAATCTCATCACTAATAGAATCATCCAATTCAACAATCTTATATGGTATCAGAGCCTCCCTCTTCTCCTCTTTAAAATCTCTCTGTTCTCATTCTTTTTAATACCTCTCTGTTCTCTCCTTCCTCTCGTCAATGGCAGAGAACAACAACAACAACAACTCCGAAACAGTAGCCGTCACCCCCACCACTCTCGTGAATGTTAACATGAACAATGTTATCAAACTCAATGCCACAAACTATCTCATGTGGAGCAGACAAGTTCATGCCATCTTTGATGGTTACTCTCTTGCAAAATTCCTTGACCCATCCGCCACCGTTCCGGAGCCGATCTTGGTTGTAAACGATGTTAACACACCAAATCCTGCCTTCGATCTATGGAAGAGACAAGACCGCTTGGTCTATTCAGGCCTCATCGGCGCACTCTCAGCCTCTGTTCAGCCCCTTGTGTCCCGTGCTCTCACTTCTGCCGATGTGTGGCTCACTCTTGCTCAGACCTACGCCAAACCTAGCCGTGGTCACATCAAGCAACTCAAACACCAAGTCAAACAATGGACAAAAGGTACACGAACCATCGACGAATACTTTCAAGGTCTCACTACTCGGTTTGATCAATTGGCTCTTCTCGGCAAAGTCATTGATCATGAGGATCAGATTGGGTACATTTTCTATGGGCTTTCCGAGGACTACAACTCGATAGTGAATTAGATGGAAGCCCTGATGTTCCTCCAAGCTTCACCTAACTACATGAGAAGCTTTTTATCACGAAGCTAACCTCATGACAGCAGTTCCTCCCTCCTCTCTTCCGATCACAGCCAATTATGTCACCGACAACCGCTACAATCGCTCTACTCCGAAACCACCAAGCAACCAGCAGATTCAACAATGGAGACCTTCATACAATCCTCGTGGCAATGATTCCCGACAGTCCAAGCCGTATCTCGGGAAATGTCAGATATGTGGTGTTCAAGGCCATTTCGCTAAACGCTGCTATCAACTACAAGCCTTGACTAATCAACAAGGCTCTGCTCCACCGCTCCTCCCAACACCGCCGTACCCTCCGTCTCCATGGCTGCCTCGTGCAAATTTAGCCACAGCAACTCCTTCTCAGTTGAGTCAGAATCCGTGGATCCTCGACTCCGGCGCGACACACCATATCACATCCGACCTGAGCAACCTCTCTCTTCACCAGCCGTACCATGGTGGTGAGGAAGTGATGATCGGTGATGGCTCTGGTCTCCGCATCTCGCACACTGGTTCAACATCTCTTCCATCTTCCTCAAAACTCTTATCTTTGCGTGATGTTTTATGTGTGCCAAATATACAAAAAAATCTAGTCTCGGTGTATCGACTTTGTAATGCTAACGGTGTTTCGGTTGAATTCTTTCCTGCACATTTTCAGGTGAAGGATCTCAGCTCGGGGACCCAATTACTCCAAGGTCAAACTAATGGAGAACTCTATGAGTGGCCCATTACCAAGCCTCTACCAACTTCGTTTTTCATTTCTACGTCAAATAAACCCTCTTTACAAGAGTGGCATTTTCGTTTGGGTCATCCCTCCTTTCAAATTTTAAAAACAATTGTTTCTCAATTCTCCTTACCTCATTCTTCAAAACAGTCCTCTTCTCTTTGTAACGACTGTTCAATAAATAAAAGTCACAAACTCTCTTTTTCCGAAACTTCAATCTCCTCCTCTCGTCCTCTTGAAATCTTGTTTAGTGATGTGTGGACATCTCCGGTGGTTTCTACGGATAATTATAAGTACTATCTTATAATTGTAGACCATTACACTCGCTATACATGGTTGTATCCTCTCAAATTAAAATCTCATGTCAAAGAAACATTTATCAAATTTAAAGCACTTGTCGAAAATAAATTCCAAACCAAAATCGTCACATTGTTCTCTGACAATGGTGGCGAATACATTGCCCTTAAATCTTTTCTAGCCACACATGGTATTTCCCACCTAACCACTCCTCCCCATACCCCTGAACATAACGGGTTATCCGAAAGACGACATCGTCATATTGTCGAAACAGGTCTTTCTCTTCTCACACATGCTTGTATTCCAAACACCTATTGGACATATGCATTTTCTGCTGCGGTATACCTTATTAACCGTATGCCTACTCCTATCTTATCACTTCAATCTCCTTTCCAGAAACTTTTCCAAACCAATCCCAACTATGAAAAGCTCAAAATCTTTGGGTGCTTATGTTTTCCATGGTTAAGGCCGTATAACAACAACAAGCTTGATCCAAAATCCTCTCCATGTGTCTTCCTAGGATACTCTCTCACTCAAAGTGCCTACTTATGTCTTGAACCTTCCTCTCAACGTATATATGTTTCACGACATGTACGTTTTGATGAAACTTCCTTTCCGTTTAAAACACTACAAAGCTCAATTCCTACCACCTCTGAACAAACAGCCTCCACAATTACGTCCACACCAATTCCCTTCAACCCACCGTCGCTCATAGAGATCTCCAATGACACGCCTTCGAACTCGGGTTCTTCACCATTGGAAGTGTCTGGTTCGAAAACAATGGCATCATCGTCGCATTCAACGACGTCCTCATCGTCGGCTCCATCGTCTCCAGCAGCTCCGCCGTCATCGGCACCGTCGTCACCAGCACCATCCTCACCGGACCAACCAATTTCGCCGACCTCCTCTGTTTCACGATCACCATCGTCTTCAAGTCACAATTCCTCTATGGGCCAAGAGAGAGAAGCCCAAAGTGAATCAATGAATCAGGCCCAAGAAACTCAAAAAGACAATCAAGCCCAAGAAGGACAACAAGACAATCTGGCCCAATCTCAAAATCCCAATGCTGCGTCTTCCTCACACTCGTTTCTGCCTCCTCTCAACCCAGCGAACACTCATCAGATGGAGACTCGATCGAAAAAGGGAATTGCGAAGCCGAATACAAAGTACTCGCTGGCCATGACACTTGTAAAGTCCCCGGGTCATGAACCGCGCACTCCCCTACAAGCGCTAAAAGATGAAAAATGGCGTCATGCGATGTCCGAGGAGTACAATGCTCAGCTTGCCAATCACACATGGGATCTTGTCCCACCTCCGCCACCGACAGTCAATATAGTGGGCTGTAAGTGGATTTTTACAACAAAATATAATCCTGATGGCTCGATTCGCTGGTACAAAGCTCGTCTAGTAGCAAAAGGCTACAATCAACAAGCGGGACTTGATTATTCTGAGACGTTTAGCCCAGTTATCAAATCAACAACCATACGCCTTGTTCTCGGCATTGCTGTTGACAGCGATTGGCCTATACGACAACTTGACGTCAATAACGCATTCCTACAAGGTACTTTAAAGGAGGATGTTTATATGGTTCAGCCTCCTGGTTTCATTGATGGCGATCATCCGGATTACGTATGTCATCTTAAAAAGGCGTTATATGGTCTTAAACAAGCCCCACGAGCTTGGTACAATGAGCTAAGAAAATTTTCTTCTCTCCGTGGGTTTTCAAAACTCAGTGGCAGATACCTCACTTTTCATTTTGAAGAAAGGCAAGTCTTTCATCTATATGCTGATCTATGTGGACGATATACTTGTCACGGGCAACGACAATGTTTTGATTAAAGAGACACTCGATACTCTGGCTAGTCGATTCTCTGTCAAGGAACATGAAGAACTTTCATACTTTTTGGGTATTGAAGCCAAACGCACACCATCGGGTCTTCACTTAACTCAGCGTCGGTATATTCTTGATCTCTTAGAGCATACCAACATGCTCTCCGCGAAGCCAGTTACTTCACCCATGGCGTCGTCTCCGAAACTCACCCTATTTAACGGTACGCTACTCACTGATGCTACTCAATATCGTTGTGTTGTCGGAAGTCTACAATACTTAGCATTCACGAGACCCGATATTTCTTATGCTACGAACCGCCTATCTCAGTTCATGCACGCTCCTACAGATGAACATTGGCAGGCTGTTAAAAGAGTTTTACGGTACTTAGCGGGTACTCCTTCACATGGCATTTTTCTGCGTCGGAACAACTCTCTCTCATTGCATGCGTTTTCTGACTCGGACTGGGCTGGAGATAACGACGATTATGTCTCCACAAATGGTTACATTGTGTATCTTGGAAACCACCCGATATCATGGTCTTCGAAAAAGCAAAAAGGAGTAGCTCGGTCTTCTACGGAAGCTGAATATCGAGCTGTCGCCAATACCTCCTCCGAAGTTGCTTGGATTTGCTCCCTCCTCAGCGAACTCGGCATACATATCACTGCTCCCTCCGGTAATTTTATTGTGATAATGTGGGAGCAACTTATTTATGTGCC
>NW_003302204.1:2230-7565 GCF_000004255.2 Arabidopsis lyrata subsp. lyrata | reverse complement strand
GAAATGATTGAAGTACCCTTCATCTAAGTCCCCTGCATTTGGCCAAATCTTCAGCGTCAATCGCTCTCTGGCTCGACTGCTCCTAGTGAAGCTGATTCATCTGAAGCAGGCTTGTCTAAGGAGCAGAAGTTGAAGGCAGAAAGATTGAAACGTGCAAAAATGTTTGTGGCCAAGTTAAAACCTGATGCGCACCCTGTGCAACAAGCTGAACCGTCGCGAAGCATATCAGTTGAACCGTTGGACTCTGGGATTTCTGGATTAGGTGCTAATGCTGCCAAAGAAAGAGACAGTAGCTCGATTCCATCTGTAGCTGAGACAAAACTAGCAGATGATGGTAACAGTGAAAGACGACCAAAGAGGAATTACCGTTCGAGATCACATAGAGATGAAGATGTTAAGATGGAACAAGAAGAAGGAGAAGAGGAAGAGAGCAGCATGGATGAAGTGACAGAAGAAACCAAGACTGATAAGAAGCATTCATCTAGTAGAAAACGGCATATTAGGCATAAACATAAGACACGATACTCTTCCAAGGACAGACATTCTCGGGACAAGCACAAGCATGCGAGCTCCTCGGATGATGAGTATCACAGCCGTTCGCGTCATAGACACAGATACAGCAAATCTTCAGATAGGCATGAGCTATATGATTCTTCTGATAACGAGGGTGAGCACCGACACAGATCTAGTAAGCATAGCAAAGACGTTGATTATTCTAAGGACAAGCGTAGCCATCATCACAGATCCAGGAAGCATGATAAACATCGTGATTCATCTGATGATGAACATCATCATTACAACCGACACAGATCCAGTAGGCGCAAACACGAGGACTCTTCAGAAGATGAGCATGGTCATCGACACAAGTCTAGTAAACGTATAAAGAAAGATGAGAAAACAGTGGAAGAGGAGGCTGTTTCAAAGTCAGATCAGTCTGATCTTAAAGCTTCTCCTGAAGATAACATCCAGTACCCGCGAAACGAACCAACTCAAGTTTCGGATGAGCTAAGAGCCAAAATCCGTGCCATGTTAGCTGATACCTTGTAAGTTTCTTTTAACTGAACGACTCTAATGACTTTCTAGTTCCATTTCGGTGTCTACTAGTATTAACTATTAAGTTGACAATGTCAATGATTGGCTCTGATTGATTATTATCGGATTTGTTCGGCTTTCAGGGGAGATGGACGTTGAGTATTTAAACCGATGTTGAGTTGTAGAACTAAATTTTTTGTTTTTTTTTGCGAACTAATTACGAAATTATTCTGAAAAAAGACATTATAAAGCTTTACAAGGAAATCTGTGCTTTTGTTAATCAGGTAATTATCAGACTTCAGACCATATCATAGAAATATATTTTTAAAAATATCAGAAAAGATAAGAACCATTCTGCATTACAATGATATTAAAGAAATTTAAATAAATATTTGATTCACATTATTGCGACGTATATGTAGTTGATGAGCAAATTGTTTATATGTTCCGTAGAAACTCGAACAATAGGATTTTGAATCTCCTTTCGTTGGGGGATACTCCATCCCCGTCGCTCCGTATAACAATGTTTGTGCTACTTATCGATGGCCAAGTTCATTGGAAAGTCGGAACTTTCATCACCGGGGAATATCATCCCCACGTTAGGTGTACGGCGTATATACCTTCTGGCGGAATAGTGCCGCTTATCGAAGATAATGCTCAGCACAAATCTGGCTATTATGTAAAAAAACTTCTTTCGAGATGCTTGGAACTTGGAAGTAGGGGTGAAGTTAAGAGTGCAGTTGTTCGAGCAAGCAAATGGCTAGCAGGGCCGAGGAGTTTTTTACTTTTGTTGACGTAAGATTTTATAAATTGCTTGTCAATGTCATAGTGCTTACTTAAAGCTTACCCTTATCGGTCGAACCTTACTTAGACCATCAACAGTGGCAAATGTGTTTGTGTGGGTGTAAGTATTTTTTTAGTATTATAATTTAAAGCAAAAGAGAAAAGAGAAAGAGAAAGAAAGAGAGAGATAGAGAGAAAAAGTGTTACACCCGAGTGTAAACTTACACCCGGGTGTGAAGAGAGAGACAATTTTTTCGTTTTTTTAATACTTACACCCCAAGACTCACATCCACCTGCTTGCCCCACTGCCCATGCTCTTAGCCTCTCTTCTCAATTGAAAGTGTTGGTTTAAGCTTGAGAGAAGCTTAACCGGAGGATTACTTAAACCGCAAGTCTTTGGTTTTATGAGAAGATAAATGTAAATCCTCTAGGACTTATCTAGAACGATCTTTGTATTTTCCTAATTGAGATATGATTAGGTCATAGGGTTTGTTATATAAGGACATATCGAGTTGTGATATGACTTGTGTGGTTTTAGAGAGTTTTGAGAAGTGATTGAGAGAGGCTTAGGTTTTGAGAGAGTTTCCTAAGTAATAAAAGAGAGTTATTCTTTTGTTTTGTGTTCTTGATTACTTCTAAAAACTATATTTGGTATCAGAGCTTTGTGAGAGTTTTTTTTTGAGATCGAGAAGAAGCTATGGGGGATATTATTCCCGTGACCGAAAAAGGCAAAGAAGGAGGAGGATCTTCCTCAATTAAATGTCCTATGCTAAACGCAACAAATTATACGGTATGGGCCATAAGAATGAGGTCAGCACTCAAAGTTCATAAAGCTTGGGAGGTTATAGAAACACCATCAAACCCGATTGATGTGGAGAAGAACGATGTAGCCACTGCTTTGCTTTTCCAGTCGATTCCTGAAGCCCTAGTACTACAAATAGGAGAACTTAACACAGCTAAGAAGGTATGGGATTCGATTCCAGCACGGCATGTGGGAGCAGACAGGGTCAAGGATGCTAGGTTACAAACTCTTATGGCTGAATTTGACCGCCTCAAGATGAAGGATTACTGAGAAGATTGATGACTTTGCAGGAAAGTTATCTGAGATTATCATCAAAATCATCTACCCTAGGTGTAAACATTGAAGAATCAAGATTTGTTAAGAAATTTTTGAAAAGTATTCCTCGGAAAAAATATATCCATATTGTGGCTGCTTTAGAACAAGTATTAGATCTTAATACTACAACTTTTGACGATATAGTTGGACGTCTTAAGGTCTATGAAGAACGTGTCATCGAAGAAGAAGATTCACATGAGGATCAAAGCAAGCTGTTGTACACCAATATGGATTCTCAAAACAGCTACTCAAATCGAGATTACAACAATGAATACAGGGGCAGAGGACGTGGAGGCAGAAACTTTTACAGAGGAAGAGGACGAGGACGTTATGGTGGTCGAGATTCATCACAAATTACATGTTATAGATGTGATAAGATCGGTCACTATGCCTCAAACTGTCCTGACCGCTTACTAAAATTGCAAGAAGCACAAGAGAATGAACAAAAGGATACTCAAGTCGCAGATGAACTTATGATGCATGAAATTGTTTACTTAAATGAGAAAAGTTGCGTTCCTAGCAAGTTTGAGACAAACATTGATGGAGAAAACGTGTGGTACCTTGATAATGGAGCTAGCAACCACATGACAGGTGATAGAAGATACTTTGATAAGCTTGATTACTCTGTTACTGGGAAGGTAAGATTTGGAGACGACTCACGCATTGATATTAAAGGAAAGGGGACGATTGCATTCATAGACCTAAACGGAAGATCAAGAGTAATGACCGATGTTTACTTCATACCTGATCTGAAGAGCAATATAATAGGTCTAGGACAGGCTACAGAATCAGGATGTGACATAAGACTGAAAGATGGCTACTTGACAATGCATGATCGTGATGGAAAGTTACTTGTAAAAGCAGAGAGGTCCAAGAATCGTTTATACAAGGTTAAAATGGGTTTAAAGGACAACACTTGCTTATATCTGACAACTGTGAGTGAATCAAGCCTATGGCATGCAAGAATGGGACATGTAAGTCTAGAGACCATAAAAGCCATGATAGACAAGGAATTGGTTCAAGGAGCTTCAACGTTTGTTCTTGAAAAAGAAATTTGTGGTTCATGCTTGCTTGGAAAGCAAACCAGAGCAGCATTCCCACAAGAATCTACTTACAGAGCAACTAAAAAGCTGGAACTCATACATGGTGATCTCTGTGGACCAA
Source organism: Arabidopsis lyrata subsp. lyrata (assembly GCF_000004255.2). Taxonomy (NCBI): domain Eukaryota; kingdom Viridiplantae; phylum Streptophyta; class Magnoliopsida; order Brassicales; family Brassicaceae; genus Arabidopsis; species Arabidopsis lyrata. The sequence continues at coordinate 3,469 of NW_003302204.1, read as the reverse complement.
TAACGCCAAGTACCAGTGCTGGAAATAGGTACATCTTCGTGCTAATAGATGATTATTCTCGATACATGTGGACAGTTTTGTTAAAAGAAAAGGGAGATGCTTTCCAAAAGTTTAAAAACTTCAAGAACCTTGTTGAGAAAGAATCTGAAGCAAGAATTCAAACTCTAAGAACAGACAGAGGAGGAGAGTTTGTTTCTCATGAGTTCAACATTTTTTGTGAAGAATCTGGCATCAAAAGGCATCTCACTGCTCCGTATACTCCACAGCAAAATGGAGTTGTTGAAAGACGGAATAGAACTTTGATGGAGATGACGAGAAGTATTTTAAAACATATGCACATGCCAAATTACCTATGGGGAGAAGCTATTAGGCATTCTACCTATCTTTTAAACAGAGTTACAACACGAGCTTTAAAGGATAAAACTCCTTATGAATATTTTCGAGACAAGAAGCCAGCAATCATTCATATTCGAGTCTTTGGATGTGCTGCGTATGCAAAGGTGGATAAACATCACTTGAAGAAATTAGATGACAGGTCACGTGTTCTTATTCACCTAGGAATAGAACATGGATCCAAAGCTTATCGATTACTCGATCCTCAAGCAAGAAAAATAGTAGTTAGTCGTGATGTCGTGTTTGATGAAACAAAGGGATGGAGCTGGAAACATAATAATACAGAGCAAAACAGTGATGGAAGCTTTAAGATTACGTTTGAAGCTTTCGGAAATCATGGACTTCGAGAAACAGAACAGACTGTTGAAACACATGGAGAGACTGAACACATTGGAGAAAGAGGACAAAATCTGGAAGAGATTGAACATGATGAGTCTGAAGAAGAGCAGAGTACCGAAACAGGGCATGGTCAGGAAACAGAACATGAGGCTGCAGGAACAAGTGATCCTCATTCACCCGTTTTAAGAAGAACTCAGAGACAGATTAATAAACCTAAATATCTTCAAGACTACGTCCTACTTGCAGAAGAAGAAGGAGAAACATTGCTTATGTGTCTGAATAATGAACCAAGAAACTTTCATGAAGCAAAACAGTTTAAAGAGTGGACAAGCGCTTGTGAAGATGAGCTAAGTTCTATTGAAAGGTTCAAAACTTGGGACCTTGTTGACTTGCCAGTAGGAACAAAGCCAATTGGCTTAAAATGGGTAATTCAAACTCAAGAGAAATTCTGATGGGAGTATTAATAAGTACAAGGCCCGTCTAGTAGCAAAAGGGTATGTACAAAAA
>NW_003302204.1:0-957 GCF_000004255.2 Arabidopsis lyrata subsp. lyrata | reverse complement strand
GACTGCAATGAAACAGTGCTTAGATATCTAAAAGGAACTACCAATCTTGGCCTAACTTACAACCGGTGTACTAGTATACCAAAGTTAATAGGGTACAGTGATAGTAGTCATGATGTAGATCAAGATGATGGGAGGAGTACAGCTGGTCATGTGTTTTATTTAGGAGAAAGTCCTATATCTTGGTGTTCACAGAAGCAAGAAACTGTGGCAATGTCGTCTTGTGAAGCAGAGTTCATGGGAGGAACCGAAGCTGCGAAACAAGCTATTTGGTTGCAGGATATACTAAGCGAGATCACGGGAACTTTGAGTGAGAAGGTTGTTATAAGGATCGACAATAAATCAGCTATTGCACTCACTAAGAACCCTGTGTTTCATGGTCGCAGCAAGCACATCCATCGACGATATCACTTCATACGAAAATGTGTCGAAAACGGCTTGATAGAGGTAGAGCATGTGCCGGGGAATGAACAGAGAGCAGACATCTTAACAAAGGCCCTTGGGAAGATTAAGTTCAAGGAAATGAGGGAGCTTAGAGGTGTGCAAGATGTGGTGAACAAGGATCTCAAGCTTAAGGGGGAGATTGTTGGTTTAAGCTTGAGAGAAGCTTAACCGGAGGATTACTTAAACCGCAAGTCTTTGGTTTTATGAGAAGATAAATGTAAATCCTCTAGGAGTTATCTAGAAGGATCTTTGTATTTTCCTAATTGAGATATGATTAGGTCATAGGGTTTGTTATATAAGGACATATCGAGTTGTGATATGACTTGTGTGGTTTTAGAGAGTTTTGAGAAGTGATTGAGAGAGGCTTAGGTTTTGAGAGAGTTTCCTAAGTAATAAAAGAGAGTTATTCTTTTGTTTTGTGTTCTTGATTACTTCTAAAAACTATAGAAAGGCAATAATATTATATGCAGAAAAAACTTCTTTTTGGGTTCGAATCTATCTTTTAAAACTTTTGTA
>NW_003302205.1:0-6326 GCF_000004255.2 Arabidopsis lyrata subsp. lyrata | reverse complement strand
TTTTCGGTTACGGACCCTCATCTTTTATTTCTTTGTAATTTCACTGATTAATGCAATATACGATTTTGAGATAAAGACTATGACTGGTAAATGTTAGAAGAAAAAAGAAGAAAATAATTAGAAGAAAACAGAAGAAAATAAAAGTACAAACTGGAGGAATTTTGTATACCATATATTTTATAATTGAAAAGTTTTTTCATTTTACGTTATTTTTTGGAAGAACTGAGTGATAGACATAAAATATATTTTGTTACATATTTTTCGGACTCTGTTATTTTTGTTTGTATAGTTCCTGATCTTGTGGAATCTCCCCTGATCTTGTGTAACTGTTAAGGCTATATAAAGCCATGTACGTATCCTGTGAATATGAAGGGAAATTCATAGACTTTCATGGTATCAGAGCTTCTACGGTTTTGACCCCTTTCTTTTCTTCTCTTCTATCTTCTTCCCTCTTCTTCTGTTTCCTTCATTGGCGCCATTAATGGCTGCTGCTAACAATCAAAACGAACGATGTTATGGTGTTACCAACATCAAAAATCAGATTCCAGTGCACCTTGATGAAAACGAGCATAACTATGATGCTTGGAGAGAGCTCCTCCCTACTCACTGCATGGCGTTTGATGTCTCCGGACATCTCGACGGTTCACTGCAGCCCGCCAATGCCAATGATCACGCCTGGCTTAAACGCGATGGTCTTGTCAAGCTCTGGCTTTATGGCACGATGGCCCAGCCCCTGTTTCGTTCTTCCTTCCAGCCCGGAGGCACTGCCCGTGATCTCTGGTTACGAGTGGAAAACCAGTTCCGCAACAACAGAGACGCTAGAGCTATTCAGCTTGATAACGAGCTCCGCACAATGGAGATCGGTGATATGACAGTCCCCGAATACTGTCAAAAGATGAAGTCCACTGCAAATCTTCTCTCAAACGTTGGCACACCGGTCAACGACAGAACTCTCGTGATGTACATCATCAATGGACTCAACGACAAATTTGATAACATCATCAACGTTATCAAACACAAGGATCCCTTCCCATCTTTTGATTCTGCGAAATCGATGCTAGAGTGGGAGGAGACGCGCCTCAAGAAACCATCTCGTGCCTCTGCTTCACACGCAGACACTTCCTCCTCCTCCACCGCTCTCACCACCACTTCTTCGCAGCAGCCACAGTTCTCAACACGTCATCGCAACACAATCAACGGGGCAATCGGAGAGGCGGAGGTGGCTTCAACAAACGAGAGCGAGGCAGATTCTCCTACAACACTTGGAACTCGAATCCGTATTGGCCACCACCACCACCACCGCCGTACTGGATGTCACACTATCAAGGCTGGCCACAAGCTCCACGGCCTCCTCCTCCAACCACAAGTGCTAATCTTGTTGAGTACCAACAAATGGATGAAGCCTACACCTCGGAATCTGTTCCTGATCCCTCTAACGCCGATTGGTATATGGACTCCGGCGCCTCTGCTCACTTAGCCACAAACCCAGGTATGGTCCACTCTACTCTTAATCATAATACCGGTCAATCAGTCATTGTGGGTAACGGTTCTTCCATCCCTGTTTCATCCACCGGTTCCTCTTTCCTTCGCACAAACACCAAACCTCTGAAACTTAACAATGTTCTTGTCACTCCTCATATTGTTAAGAATTTAATATCTGTTCGCAAATTCACAAGAGACAATTGGTGTTCTGTGGATTTTGATCCTTTTGGTTTTACTGTGAAGGATCTTCAAAGTCGGAAAGCTCTTCTCCGATGTGACAGCTCTGGTGATCTTTATTCCCTTCCTGCTTCCTTCAATAAAATACCAACAGCCTCCACTGCTCTTTTGGCTTCCACACCTGCCTTATGGCATAAGAGACTCGGCCATACCAATATGGATTCTCTCAAGTCTATTTTTAAATCGCATCCTTCTCTTTGTGATAAAGGAAAATTTCCTGTTTCCTGTGAACCATGTTTTTTAGGAAAATCAATAAAACTTCCTTTTGTGGCTTCTAAATCTTTGGTTTCCTCACCGTTTCAAAACATTCATTCAGACTTATGGACATCTCCAGTTTCATCAATCAGTGGTCTTCGTTATTATGTTCTCTTTCTTGATCAATTCACTCATTATCTTTGGGTATATCCTCTTCGCCGCAAAAGTGAAGTTTTCTCCAAATTTCTTCACTTTGCAGCTTATGTCGATACTCAATTCAATACTAAAATCAAGAGTTTTCAATGTGATAATGGTGGAGAATTCAATAATTCCGAGTTCCAAAATTATTTTGCTTCCCATGGAATCAATGCTCGGTTTTCATGTCCTCACACTTCCCAGCAAAATGGAAAATCAGAGAGGATCATTCGCACAATCAACAACGCCATTCGAACTCTCTTGTTTCAAGCTCGCTTGCCCGAAACCTTTTGGGTTGAAGCACTTCATGTTGCAGTTCATATTCTTAACATCAATCCTTCAAAAGCCATTCAAAATCAAATCCTTCACACTCTTCTCTTTCATACAGAACCATCTTATGAACATCTTAGGGTTTTCGGCTGTTTGTGCTTCCCAAATTTGAATCACTCAAATCTTCCCAAGCTGTCACCGAGATCGACTCCCTGTTTGTGTCTCGGCTATCCCTCTCAACATCGTGGTTATCGCTGTATGGACTTGAAAACAAACAAAATTATAATCTCTCGTCATGTTTATTTCGATGAGGAGAAATTTCCTGCAGCTGAACAAAAACTACAAAACGATAATTATCGTTTCTTAGAAGTGATTGACGAACCATCACCTCTGTTTCAGTCAATACTTCAAGCTCCTTTCTCCACAACATCATCTTAGCCCATCCTTCCTAGAGCCCAATCAAAGCCCACACGTCCAGACCCCTTGTTCCGAAACCCATATTCGGTTCAAACAAGGTCGAAATCCGGCATTACCAAACCAAAACAAATTCTTTCACTCCTCACCAAAACAAAATCTCCTCTTCCTCGCAGCCATATTCAAGCTTTATCAGACCCTAACTGGAACCCCGCAATGACTGATGAACATGGTGCTATGCTTAAGACCAAGACTTGGAACTTGGTACCTCGGCCTCCTAATGTAAATGTTGTGCGTTCTATGTGGTTATTCAAGCATAAATATGACGCTGATGGAGTTTTATCTCGTTATAAGGCTCGGTTGGTTGCCAATGGCAAATCGCAGGAAGAAGGAATCGATTTCAATGAGACCTTCAGCCCGGTTGTTAAGCATGTGACGATACACACAGTCCTTAACGTGGGCGTTGCTTTGGATTGGCCGATACATCAATTAGATGTTCAAAATGCGTTTTTGCAAGGAGATCTTGAGGAGACTGTGTACATGCATCAGCCTCCGGGATTCATTGATTCAAATTACCCTCGTCATGTATGCAAACTCAACAAAGCGATTTACGGTTTAAAACAAACACCACGTGCTTGGAACTCAAAGTTTTCAAATTTTCTGAAACTAATGGGTTTTGTTCAAAGCAAAGCAGATTCTTCTTTGTTCATTTTCAGGAAAAATCGTGACTATGCTTATCTGCTACTCTATGTTGATGACATACTCCTCACTGCCTCTACAACAAGTCTCCTTCAACGCATCATCAACAAACTGAAATCTTAATTTCCCATGCAGGACCTTCTTCAGCTACGTCATTTTCTCGGCATCAAGGCGGATTTCAATGCAAAAGGCTTGTTCTTGTCTCAAACCATCTATGCTGAAGACATCATTACACGAGCTGGAATGGCGGACTGCAAACCACTTGCAACTCACGGTGGACCTCAAATCCAAACATTTTATCCATGCCGCCGACGTACTCGAAGACCCGACGTATTACCGTAAGCTGCTGGGGCATTGCAATATCTCACTTTGACAAGCCCAGATATCTCTTAGCCTGTTAATCAGATTTGTTTATACATGCAAAATCCACGACAGCCACATCTTCAAGCCCTCAAAAGGATTATCCGCTACATCAAAGGCACACTAAACTACGGCATTCAGATGGTTCGTGGTCAAATCGATACTCTCATGGCATACTCCAATGCTGATTGGACAGGATGCCCTGACACTCGACGTTCAACATCCGGCTACTGCGTATTCCTTGGGCCTAATCTCATTTCTTGGTCGGCAAAGAGACAGCCAACACCATCACGATCAAGCTCGGAAGCTGAGTATAAAGGTGTAGCAAACACTGTCGCTGAGCTCACATGGATAAGAAATCTCATGTTAGAACTTCATCGTCCAATCAAAAGTGCATCCGTGGTTTACTGTGACAACATAGGCTCGGTTTATCTCTCCACCAATCCCGTGAAGCATCAGCGTACAAAGCACATTGAGTTAGACATACACTTTGTGCGTGACAAAGTCGCTATTGGAGAAGTGAAAGTTCTACATGTCCCAACGTCCCTCCAATACGCTGACATCTTCACAAAGGGCCTACCGACATCGCTACACAACGAATTTCGATCCAGCCTCACCGTTCATCCGACGCTGTGACTGAGGGAGGGTGATAGACATAAAATATATTCTGTTACATATTTTTCGGACTCTGTTATTTCTGTTTGTATAGTTCCTGATCTTGTGGAATCTCCCCTGATCTTGTGTAACTGTTAAGGCTATATAAAGCCATGTACGTATCCTGTGAATATGAAGGGAAATTCATAGACTTTCACTGAGAAGAAAAGTAAATCTTTTCTTTTCTACTTGATTGGTTTATTTTTAGTAGAATACAGAAGAACTATTTGTTTATCCTTTATTTTTCTTCTATAATGTATAACCAGTCACACCCAAAAATTGTGTGTGCGCTAAATTATTTCATCTTCTATAGCTTGTTTCGTTAAAACAGTTGTTTTAATCCTCACATTATTATAGACCCCATGGTTATTTATGATTTTTTGTTGAAGCTTTTTATTAATTTGCCGAATCTTTCAGTAGTTGGAACTTGGAAGCAGTGTTGATCTGAATAGATTTTTGTGGATTTTGTCAAAGAGTTAAAAATAAAAAGGAAATCTTATTGTATGCTTTTTAACAAATTCAAATTAAAATATAAAGGAGCGCATGTGATAGATATTCAAATATCTGATGGGACCCATCTCATAACAAACAATTCAAAGTGATGGTAATTAATAAGGGGCAAATTAGTAATTTAATAGGAGAAGAAGCTGGATTGAACGGTCGATTAGAACTTTTAATCTCGACCGTCCATATGCATCACAATCTACTTGATCCTAGTCGTCCATTGTACTCAAGCGATGAATCTATATAAGCTTTTCTCTTCCTTCCTCTTCGGCATTTTGAATTTTGTTAGGGTTTTGTATTGTTAGGACTTAGGAGTAGATCGCTTTTGCAGTTTTATGATTACTCTTCAATATTTTTGTCTCTGATTTCTTCTAATTTGCAAGTAATTTTCTTAAGAACCAGATTCTCTGTTCTTCGTCGTTGTTATAACCACAACGAGATTGTGGTTCTCGTCTCCTATTTGATTTCGATCTTCCTATTTCTAATTGCAGTCAATTTATCAAATCTCTGATTGTGATTTGGGTTCGTCGGTACAAAAAATGGTGTGATAATTTCGTTTTCTAGGGTATTTATAGTTCTGCGATTCCATTCTTTTTCTTTCTTATATCGATCTTTGTGGATTTTTTTGGTTTGATTGTGATTGTGTTCGCCGTTATGAGAAATGGTGTGAAAATTTGTAGTTTATGTGGATTCTCTTCTCTGCGATTGTGAATTTTTTCTTTACTTACCTGTTTATTTTTCTTTCATGACTTTGCTTTCAATTCTGTGATTTCTTAAGATTATGGACGATCGTTGTTTACTCTTAATAATTCCTTGTTTTCTGATATTGCTTGTTCATACACAGATTGTTTGTTTTTTTTTTTTAATTCCTTCTTTGTGATATTGGTTTCATACGCATTGCTTTACTTTTTGATGTTGATGTGATGTGATATTATCTTCCCTCTGTTTATTATGGATTGGGAATTTTAGTCGATGATGGAGATTTCCACTTTCCACACTTTGTTATATTGCATTTGGTTGGTTATACATTTTTATTTGTTAATTTCGTATTTATTTGGATCTGTTCTCTCAAGAGAGTCATTTGAGAGGACTTTTCACTTTGATTATATGAGCTTTTGATTGTTTCACTATATCTATGTTTAAGTTTTGATTACTTTTGATTGGTTTTGTTGTCTTTATATGAGCTTTTGATTGTTTCACTATATCTATGTTTAAGTTTTGATTACTTTTGATTGGGTTTGTTGTCTTTATATGAGCTTTTGATTGTTTTACTATATTTATGTTCAAGTTGTTTTAGTTCATAGGCAAATTTTTTG
>NW_003302206.1:0-6360 GCF_000004255.2 Arabidopsis lyrata subsp. lyrata | reverse complement strand
AGGTCTATACCCACATGATAGTTTTATTATACCGAGGCCGGGTTTAAACGTATTTATTTAGAGCAAAAGTAGTAATCAAATCAACATAAATATACATATGCCTAGACGAACCACAATACTAAAGGTAAGGTTCGAAAGCTGCAACCACAAGTTCTAGCTAGACAAATATAATGACAAATTATAAGAGACATACAACAGTTTTCACACGACTACATGAACGCTTTCAGAATCCTCTTGATCCGATGCTTGGTGGAGAAGAAGATGATAAATTTGTCTTGTTGCTCTTTTCAACTGTCAATGGGCTTCATCAATATTGGTCAAGGAACACCAATGGTTTGTTTGGTTTTAAAGTTAGTGTAAAATCCAGCCTCAATGATGATGACGATGTTGTTTGTGTCGCGGGATCAAACGCATCACTTGTTCTTTCTTCAACAGAAGTGACCATGAACACAGGCCCGGCCCGCGACCCATTTTCAAGATACATGGGTAATGGGCTTCAAAATTTTTTGAAGATTTTTAGTACCAAAATTAGGCCCCAAATTTTTTTTGTTATTGCATAAGTAGGCCTCAGTTTTTAGAAAGTTTTAGATTTTATCTCAAATTTTGAATTTTATCTATTTATTATTGCAAAAATAGGCCTCATTTTTCTGAATTTTTAAGAGTTGATCTCAAAGTTTAACTTTTTTAGATAAAACCCAAAAAAAAAAAAAAAAATTGTATGGGGCCTCATATTTATCTGGGCCGGCACTGCATGAACATGTTGTTGTGTCAAGGCCTATGTTTCTTTCGGGTAAGAGTTAGGGATTTTTTGGAATCTAGTAAGGCAATCTTTTCAAAGGATGTTATAGTCGAACTTTTTTCGACTACAGTAAACTTATTTTTGATCATGTTAAAGAAAATTACAAAGTCAAGTTTTTCAAGAAAGACTTTGGTACGGAAGCTTTGGTACCACTGTGTCTACATTTCAGAGTTATTTATGGACACATCGGGTTTCAAGGTACGGTTTGCAAAAATAAAGTTCAGCCACAAGTTGCTGCATGCCAATCGTAACCAAGAAAAATCAAATATGAAGTTGGACAATAACGGATCTTATGGTCGGTTAGCGAGTAAGACTACTCTTCGGAAAGCATCGTCAATCTCCCTTCTGCTGTATTTTTCTTAATGTATGGCACATACATCTGCGTATGTAATAATTGTGTTCTACTAATTCTGTTAATGTCTTTGTAATAACTCTTTTAAATCAATGAAAGTTTGTTTTCGCCGAAAAAAATAAAAAATTAATCTCTTGTATATCTTTGTGCCAATACACCAAACACAAATCACACCAAACACAAATCACACAAATTACTTTGTCTCAACAGTACAACTAATCATTATTCCAATTTTTTATTTGCACATTTCTTTTTAAAAATGTTTGAAATAATGTATGTTTAATATTTTTATGAATTTTAATAATATTAAGTTTTATGAAATAATTTTTTTAATATTTTTTTTTTCTTAAGAGAACTTCACTAGAGAACCTACCATTGGAGTATGAAAAATTAAAAAAAAAAAAACAAAAGTTCTCATCTCAAATTTTTAACAAATTTATAATTAAAAAATTGAGAGAGCTTCATGGAGACAACTCCCCATTGGAGATGCTCTAAAGGTAAGGTTCGAAAGCTGCAACCACTAGTTCTAGCTAGACAAATATAATGACAAATTATAAGAGACATATAACGTTTACAATTGGAGCTGAGACCTAACCTTGATTCTAATTGACATTGCATTAAGGCATATAAGTATATAACGTTTACAAGTATGTTTAATACCACTTTCTTTTTAATCATGATTCATTTCAAGATGACTCATGAGTGTCGTTTGGTGTGAAGTTGGGTTGGATAGAGCCAACCTTGCGAATGTTCTACGTTTGGGAAAGTCACTCAACGAAAAAGATGAGTGTTTCCGATCCGGAACTTATCAAGATAACCATACCTATCTATCTAAGCTTCGCCATGTCTCATGATAATTCGCCGAATTCTGCAAACAAAAACATCAATTTCATAAATAATTTGTCCACATCAAAATAAACAATGGCACTGTTAGCAGGACTAGAACCAGCAGGCCCCATCGATATATATATGTTAACTGAAAAATAAAGCTTTTGAACGTAAATATGTCCACAATTTTGTTTCCAACGTGCATATCTAATCCCTAATTAAACCTAGTACGTACTTTCAATCATTGGTTAACTATAAAGTACAAGAAAAATCAGTTGATTATTAAAAATAATTGCTCATATTTAAGTCATTGGTTCAATATCCTTTCTAAGTTGTTGGTACAGATCACATGATATACGTTCATATCTCATAAGTCATAACTAAAACCTTTTGTATATATATTTTCACATGATATATACAACAATGGTTTTCCAACACATCTTTATACAACAATGCCGTTGGTTATGTAGCCTTTTCTAGGAAAAAACAATTAAGAGCCCAAGCATCTGTGGTTTAGTGGCAGAGGAAGTTTTGGGAAAGGGTGAAACTCTCAAGTTCGATTCTCCCTGGAAACAAAAACACATTTGTTTGGGAAGTCTGTCAGTTGGGCCTTGGTCCAATTGGTTTACCTGGTAGCCAGAAATGCAGGCGGCCTGACTACCCCTAGCACTTAGTCGGAAGGCATTCCAAACTCGGGATAGGCAGAGTGGTAGCCCGTAAGGGCCTAACCGTTAACACGGTGGATTAGTCCACTATGTAACACCTCGGTGCGTTTCTACCGGGGCCGACCGGATAGCCGATAGGGTTTATCAAAAAAAAACAATTAAGAATGGGTCACGTTCACCTAGTGGTGACGCAAACACCTATTGTCTCTATTATAATATTATGCAAACGTGAGTAGATTATAGTCACAAATCTATATATATATATAACAAGGGCGAAAGAGAGAGAGACACGTAGCCGAACATAAACAAATTTGAAAAAAAAAACTTTTAAAAATACAAAATTATTTCTATATATATCACTATGTAGACTAGACCGAAAGATCACTCAGAATCATCTTTGCCAATATTTCTCTTCCACCTTTTGTCTCATAACCATGGGTCGAGTTCAAGAAGAGGGAAGCGGTCCAGTTCATGGCTTCCGATTATCAACCGTGAGTGCGTCCCAACCCTCAGAGACCGGTACGACCCACGAACCCACCGGTTTAGACCTCGCCATGAAGCTTCACTACCTAAAGGCGGTTTACATTTACTCGGCCGAGACAGCACGTGACTTGACCGTGATGCACGTGAAGACGCCTTTGTTTTCAGTGTTCGACCAGATCCCATGTATCATTGGCAGGTTCAGGCGACACGATTCGGGACGTCCGTACATAAAGTGTAACGACTGTGGCACACGTTTCGTGGAAAGTCATTGTGATCTCACTGTGGAGGAGTGGCTCCATGTACCGGACCGGTCCGTTGATGAGGCTCTGGTTTACCATCAATCAGTTGGACCGGAATTAGCATTCTCTCCTTTGCTCTATATTCAGGTACGTATATATATATGTGTGATATGTCTACTAATTTACGTAAAGTACATAAAATGCCAAAAAAAGAACAAATTGAGAAGTCCACACATAGAAAATCGGTTGAATTCGGTTTTGTTGGCGTAGATGACCCGGTTTAGCTGCGGTGGATTAGCTTTGGGCTTAAGCTGGGCTCATGTCATGGGAGATCCATTCTCTCTTTCTCATTTCTTCAACTTATGGGCTCAAGCCTTTGCTGGTGAGAAGATCTACTCCCCCAAAACCTCTGATACAGAAAGAGTCTGTCAAAACCCGAACTCAACGGTCAAAAAACCCAATTCAATCAAACGGGTTGACCCGGTTGGAGATCTCTGGGTCGCTCCGAATAACAGCAAAATGACAACATTCTCCTTCAATTCAACGGTTAACGATCTCAAATCACATTTTCCGGCGAACGGAGACGACGAATTCAAGATTCTCGCTGGAATTATATGGAAATGTGTTGCGACGGCGAGGGGAGAATCAGCTCCGGTGACGATTACGGTTATCAGATTGGATCCGAAGGAGTTGAAGCCTAGAGCGGTGAGAAATGGTCAGATGATAAGTTCCGTTCACGTCGATTTCTCGGTGGCGGAGGCGAGTCTGGAGGAGATTGTGAAAGCAATCGGTGAAGCGAGAGATGAGAGGTTTGGGATCGATGATATTGTTGATGATGTTTCGGATTTTATTGTTTACGGAGCGAATTTGACGTTTGTGGATATGAGTGAAGTTGATTTTTATGAGGCGAAAGTTATGGGGAAGTCACCGGAATCGGTTTATTGTAATGTTCAGGGGATTGGTGACGACGGAGCTGTGGTGGTTTTACCGGGGGTTGTGGAGGAGGAGAGAGTTGTGACGGTGACGTTACCGGAGGATGAGATTGAGAAGGTGAAATGGGAAATGAAGAAGTGTGGTTTGATCACGCCGTTAGTTTAACGGAGGATTGAAGGAATTATTTTATGCGGTTATCGTTTAAGCGTGTTAATGTTTGTTTGGATCATTATTTTATTTTATGGTGTTTTTGTATCATTGACATTAATTATGCTACGGTGTGTCATTGTGGATGTAGAATGAAATAAGTAAACATTGTGTCAATGATTTATTCGAATGTTTCATGATAATATTGATAAGTGACTTTTTCATGAATGTTTTTTGGTTATATGTGTCAACGATTTTATTCGAATGTTTTATGCTTGACTGATAATTACTATATCTACCACGGTACTATCCATTCTTAACTAATAATAACAAATTTAAGAACTAAATTTAGTTTTTTTTTTTGTTTTTACAAATATATCCCCTATATATTGATAGAGAAACATTTTAAAAAAAAACTTATCATCATGTGTTATTAACAAGATAACCATGCTAATATGTCGCTCTCACAATGATTTGGCTTCTAATTAGATAATTACCCAAAATTTATTAGATTATTTACAAAATTTGCCATTAGTCTCATACATCCATATATCTCATTAATAATTAAAAACATACACTTTTTGTTTATCTTATATTACTATATTTTTATATTTATATTTTTCTTTATATACATTTATATAAATTTTCTTTAGCAGATTCTTATATGAAATAGTCCCAAATTTGAATAAAACAAAAAAAAATTTGTAACATGTTTCGTTTTACACAAACGGATCTTGGATCCCGGACAATAATTTTAATCATAATAATTTTACTTGAATCACTTCATCCTGCATATCGTGCGGGTTGTTATCTAGTTAAGATTTAAGAGTAGAACATCACATACACCAAGGCATACAATATTATGCATTAGGAGACAAATTGTAGTTTGATAAAAAACATATTAGTATCTTAACATAAACTAAAATAAAGAGCTAAATTATCTAATAATGAGCTCTAAAAAATTTATAATACAAAATTCTCACGGACAAAAAACCTAGTGAACCTAATGGATTAGTTTCCAATGCTTCAACATCTATAGCTATCAAGCTGCGAGATGGTCACTACATTGACCATCATCTACTTGGTACGAGAGTGTCGAATTTTTGTCTTTTTGTATTGACAAATTTTTTGTTAGGTTTCATATTCGACTAGAGATTTTCTAAGATTGATTTTTGCGAGGTAATCTCAGATGGGATCATGACACTTCGATATATGAATTATGAGTCATGTAAACACAATAAGTAACCAGTTGGATGTACTTGAAGATTCATACTTTATATTGTAGTAAATGGAATGAACATTGATGTTTGAGTAATTTGTGTTAGGTTGAATAGAGATTTTCGATTAAGGTATTAGAGAGTTTGTAGAGTCTTAACTCTTGACCACTCTTATACAATTTTTAAGTTTTGGATTACTAATCATTGTCGTTAGAAGTTTATACTTTCATATTTTAGTCCATAATATATTTAGACCTTAATTTTCAAAACTAATTGATGTATATGTCACTCGCGGCTTAGTACATTTAAAATTGAACTCTAATTGAAACTATAATTACATCAAAGGTTCACATTGGTCGGATGATGGCGCGTTACACATTGTGCACACAATGTTCATAATTATGGATTTTTGGATTAGTTTTCTCATGTAAGTTTATATAAACACACATATCATTATGCTATACATTTTTCTAAATAGAAAAAGAAACCAGGCTTATGGTTATTTTTCTCTTTCCAATTTTGTTATAGTTACTTGTTTAATTTACCAACTTTTCTATAATTTTGGACTCAGTTTTGGTTATTGGGTAAATTATTCCTCGATAAAATCTTATAAAAACACAACATCTAATTAAAATCCCAATTAACTAATATGTTACAACCAACAACATTTATCCACACAACATCTAATTAAAATCCC
>NW_003302207.1:0-6361 GCF_000004255.2 Arabidopsis lyrata subsp. lyrata | reverse complement strand
CATTTGTTTGATTCGCCTTGCTAAAATTGGTACATTCAAAGGTATATTGATTAGGTTTTTGGACGTGTGGATGCTTAATATGTTTATATTATTAGTATATATTACTAATATATTGCAAATTTATCAGGTGAAAGATCTATTTCAAATGCCTTCAACATGTCTTTGTTGGAAATAAATCCAAACTATCCTGCTGTCCAAGAATTTGTGAATAAGTAAGTTTGTGAAAAAAACTTATAATATACCTCAAGGCCATGCTTTTCACATGGCCAACTATATGTGGCTATCTCAAGGGTAACTTCAAAGAAAGGACTGAAGATCCTAATAGTGGATAAAGAAGGCAAACCGCAGAAGGAAACGATGAATGTGGTGTTTAAGGAAGTTTTCCAGAACCTATAAGACTAAGCGTTGGAAGAGACATTTGTTCACAGAGGTAAGAACCAATATGAAATGATTCTTATATATATCTGTTATACTATACGAGTTTCTGATTTCTTTATGTCTGAGCAGGTCAAACAAGGTATGAAAACGTGTGTTTGGCAAATAAAGGAATCAGTGATTGAAGTTTCAAGAGAAGAACTGATCCCAACCCTACTGTTTCTGTTATTTTCATGTTTTCTTTTTACATGAATTCGAAGACATATCTAGCTTATAACAGCTTAACTTTGTTTTTCAAAAGTTTTTTGTCCTAATACCTTCATATTCAGTAATATGAAGTTAACTATTTCCTATTTATAAGTAATAATGGTTATTATTGAAAAAGCAGAGATAGATAAGGCACACGAGAATTAACGAGGTTCGGCAACGTGCCTACGTCCTCAAAACAATAACTAGATTCACTTAGACAATCTTTACAACAAGACCTTGCCTAACTGGAATTACACGACACTAAGAACCTCTTAGTTCGACACCAAACAATATCTAGTTACACCCAGTATTAGAACAACTAAACCTGTGTTCCAGCAAGCAGCTCGACTTGCCTACAAAAGCACCGAAACAGAGCAATTCATTTTTCTCTCTCTCTTTTCGGCTAGCCCTAGCAACACACATCTCCCTAGTATATATACCCATATACCTATGAGATATGTCACCCTAGATTTTATCCCGATACAAAAGGAAAATATCCTCTTCTAAATAAAAGAAACAAATCTTCAATAATATTCTTCTCCAAGAATATCTTCAATTGCACGTTTCTTCTGATTTGATCTCTCTAAATATCTTTCTGATATTTATCTTCAACTCCACGAGCCACGTCAGCACCAACCAAGCAATCCAAAACTTGTTTCAACAGACCGTTTCTTGTTCCAGCAAGATCTGCACTTTCATTCTCCCCCTTTTTAACTGAGTTTTACAACTCAAGCTCACCATAATTATCACGCATCCCCAGCAAGACATCATGATATACAAACTCCCCCTTAATCATATATCACTGTGATAATTAACTCTCCATGGATCTTCTACTCTCCATGGATCTTCTACATTCTCCCCCTGCTTGAGTGATAAAACTTTGTTAAAAAAAATACTTGCTGGAATATTCTCCTCGATCAGAATCGTCTTCCACTTGGATCTCTCCAATAACTCTCATTTCTAAATCTGAACTTTTTCTTCGCAAACTTTGCTTGATCATTTGACATGTGCTTCAAACACCTACATGTGCAGCACATCATCTTCCTTGGAGTATTGGTTGATGACTTATGAGACACATCACCATACAAATCCATCTTCTTAATCCAAACCTTTTGAAATCTCCTTGAATCTTGAACAAACTTCTTTTGCTTTAATGCACATCTAATCTTGTCACGGAACTTATAGCAGTAAGCCTTGATATGCCCTGACATACACAATAAAAGCATCCTGAAGTACAAAACACTTTTTGGTGACTCTTCTGGGTTTCAGTTCCAACAGAATTCAGCTTGTTCCAGCTAACAACACATGTTCTTAAATTTGATGAACTTTTGTTGCATCCACGAACATAACTCATCTTCTTCTCATCATAAATACATGGACTGGTACTTTTGACTTGTACATTATGCTCATCCATCGGAGTTATGATGAGACTTTTTGCGGTCGTCTCCAACAGGTTTTCCCTTGTTCCAGCAGATTTCGACAGATTCTCTTGAACAAAAATAGTCTTTGAATCAGATGTACCTCCTTGATAACCAAGACCAAATCTTGTTTTCTCTGTTCTTCCCATGCTTAGTATTTGATCTAGGTTCTTTGTTCCATTATTCAACATCCTCAAGTACTTTTCATTCTGCATGAGTTCATCCTCCAACCGTTTGGATTTTTCTTTTTCTGCTGCAAGTTCCTCCTTCACGTTTAGCATATGAACAACTTCATGATCTTCATTCTTCAAAGCACAAGAACACTTTTGATTTTCAGCAAGCTTGATTTTCAATTTCTCTGATTCTTCTTTCTCAAGAGTTAGCTCTTTCTCGATATTCTTCATCTTACTTTCCATCAACATCTTCTCATCGATTAGTACCATGTAGTCTTTACTTTTCTTAACCCAACTCTCATAAAGACTTTTGAATTCAGCTTGAAGATCCACCTCTTGATCGCTTTCTAAATCGCTGCTTGTGTTGGAGTATTCGCTACTTGTTTCAGCAGTTGATATAGAATCAGATATTTCGCTTCCTTCTTTGTGCTCCACGAATGAAGGTAATGCCACGAAGTTGGCTAACTCCTCTTCATCATATGTTTCACTCTCACTAGAGTCTTCATAGATATTTCTTTTTATCTTCACACCGTCGACACACTCAGATTTTGTATGTCCATAACCGTTACATCCTAAGCAACGAACCTTTTTCTTCTTCTTGATACTCGGACATGCAGACTTGATGTGTCCAAATCCTCTACATTCATGGCACTGTATACCACGTCTTCCTTCTCCCACATTTTTGTATGTGCCATGATCATTTTCCAAAGAGTTCTTACCCCTTTTTCCAACGTCTTTAAGAAGTTTCCCAAACATCTTCACAAGTGAGCTCATAGATTCTTCTAAATTTTGTATTCTCAACTTGTCATCATTCTCATATAGAGTTGGTCTATTGACACTATTTGAAATGACATCCTGTTGGTCCATCTCATACGCTTGTAGTCTCCCAACTATTTCATCAAATGGGGTCTCATCCGTGTTAAAAGCAGTTTCCATAGCCGCCTTTTGTGCCTCGAATCTCTTAGGCAAACATCGCATCAACTTCTTGACAAGCTTCTTGTCTTTGTACGTCTTCCCAATCACATGTGCTTCATTAGCAATCGCACACAGCTTAGCACTAAAATCTGTAACATTTTCGTGCTCATCCATTCGTAGATTCTCAAATTGAGAAGCTAGCCTGTCAATTCTTGATATCTTCACACTTTTTGTTCCTTCAAAAACTTTTTCTAGCTTATCCCACGCTTCTTTGGCTGATTCACACCCTTGAATCAACTTGAATTGATTCTTGTTAACCGAGGTAAAAATAGTAGATAAAGCTTTTGCATTATACCTTGACATAGTCTTCTCATTCTTTGTCCATTTAGCCTTTGGTTTAGTGACAATAGAACCGTCTCTTTCTTCAATTTTTGGGACTTCATAGCCATCTTCCACAGCCGTCCAAGCATCCTCATCAATACCTTGTATGATTGCCTTCATATTCACCTTCCAATATCCATAGTTTTCAGCATCTAACGCAAGACTTTTAACTGCCAACCATTCTCGAAATATATCATCCATCTCTTTCCTCAGGATCCTCACCCGTTTGTGGAGTCAGACTCTTTACAGATGTCCGCTCTGATACCAATTGAAAAAGCAGAGATAGATAAGGCACACGAGAATTAACGAGGTTCGGCAACGTGCCTACGTCCTCAAAACAATAACTAGATTCACTTAGACAATCTTTACAACAAGACCTTGCCTAACTGGAATTACACGACACTAAAAACCTCTTAGTTCGACACCAAACAATATCTAGTTACACCCAGTATTAGAACAACTAAACCTGTGTTCCAGCAAGCAGCTCGACTTGCCTACAAAAGCACCGAAACAGAGCAATTCATTTTTCTCTCTCTCTTTTCGGCTAGCCCTAGCAACACACATCTCCCTAGTATATATACCCATATACCTATGAGATATGTCACCCTAGATTTTATCCCGATACAAAAGGAAAATATCCTCTTCTAAATAAAAGAAACAAATCTTCAATAATATTCTTCTCCAAGAATATCTTCAATTGCACGTTTCTTCTGATTTGATCTCTCTAAATATCTTTCTGATATTTATCTTCAACTCCACGAGCCACGTCAGGACCAACCAAGCAAATCCCAAATTGTTCCAACAGACCGTTTCTTGTTCCAGCAAGATCTGCACTGTCAATTATTGCTAACCAAACAGTCCGATCAATTATAATATAGAAAATCTCACAACTTACTACTTCTATTAACAAACATATGCAGAATAAAGCTCCAACAGCATCACAAGAAACGAAATTACTTTTTAAAATTTCTGACATAATTAATTTGTAAGTATTTTATCTACACTTATTCAACCAAATTTGGAAATCAATAGAGTAGGTCTATATTGTTATCACCTAATCAAAAGTGTTATGTTTAATATCTTACTAACCTTTTAAATATAGATCTCTGAAAACCTCCAATTACTACACCAAATCTCTTCCCTCCTTAAGAATCCAACTTCAAACCGATCATTTGTCTGCAGATTTTTAACAGTTATCAAAGTTTCATTTGTACAACCATATAAATCATTCTAAAGACTAAGAAACATTGCCGTTTAAAATTAAACGGATTCTACCAAATTATATTTCAAGAATGCTCCAAATTGAACTGTTACTGCTTCAGCTCCATAAGAATTATGTGCGCAAAATTGTACTTCGCCTGCAAACATTGAACTTTGTATCATGAATCTAACATTCAGCTAAAGAATAATGAAGCAGGAGCATTTTGCAATAAAGTGCTCAAGTTATACAATAATCTGGATAAAAAAACTTATCTTCGTTATTCTTCTTCTTTTGAGAAACCATCGAAATATGGCTACTAATCTGAAACAAGTATAAAAACAAAAAAAAAAGATTATAGATTTACAGCTTAAAAGATATACTGAAATTGATTAGATTTAGTCTATTAACACTATGAATTTTGAGAAGAAACAGATTGATTGACTAACTAACATGTTTAAACAAAACGAAACATGTAAAAAAATTGCATGCAATTAGATATGAAAAAGGTAATAATTAATCAAATTTTTGAAGGGTTATTCACAATCGTTGTATAAGATCTATAATGAAACAAGAAAAAATCTATGGTAGAAACCCAATCGACAGATTCCAAAAAAGTTCAAACAAAAATCAAAGAGAAGAAAAGCTTACCTCTTTTAAGATCTTATAATTTGCAAAGAATTGATGTATAAGCGAAGACGATGGAAGTGGATTTCGGATGGATTTCGATACAGCTTCGTCGATCGGCCGACAAAGATTATTTTCTCAGATTGGAAAATTGTTGAAGGTTTCAGACAAAGAACAAAAAGGAGTATCTTCCCAGATAAAAAAAAACATAATATGAAATAATGTCAGGACCAATATTTGTGTGTTTTACGGCCCAACACAAATATTTATGATGAATGTATATGGCCCATTACGACAAATATCTTGAATTTGGACCAAGAAAAAAAAACAAAATGTGACCATGTTAGTGTAAAATTGATATTAATCATTATAAATTAATAGTATAGAGTTGTATCAATATAAAAAAATTAATAGTATAGATTTGATATTTTTTCCTTACTATACTAATTACTAAACACAGAAATTATGTTACAAAAAAAATTTAATTTAACAAGGTAATGTTTTGTAATACCCAACTATTTTTATACAAAATATACCGGAATACATATGTCTCGAACGATTTGATCAGTTCTCAATACTAATATATTCAATCCGGTAATTTGTTACATAAATCTATTTTAAATAGTCATAACAAATTCAAACTGATACACACATTAGAAACCTAGATGTCATAAATTTTATACTAGAAAATCGTATGGTACAAAAACCCTGCACGTTTGATCTAGTATGTTATTACTTCATCTACCTAACTACCTCTGTTTGCTTTGGTGCTTACGTATGGACTGAATTCAGAATTTCCATTAATATGCTTCCATATATATATATATATATATATATATATATATATATATATATATATATATATATATATATTATCATAGGACTGTTTGTTATATAGGTTTATAATCTTTTATTGTATTTCTAAACTTTGTTTATTTTCAATGAAATATTTACATTTTCACATTCTTGAAAAGAAAAGAAAGAAAAAAAAAACTAAACTGATCAGAATGTCAATTTGGGGAGAT
>NW_003302208.1:0-6382 GCF_000004255.2 Arabidopsis lyrata subsp. lyrata | reverse complement strand
TCCCGCGAACCCCTCGAAATCATCGGTCGCATCTTTCCCTGAATACCAACACATTCTTGTAAACATAAACATGAACTAACAAACCAAAAAAGTAATCTTTATGTTACCTGTAGAAGTCAAGATAACCTCATCACCACCAGGATGATCATCCAAGAACTTTGTCACATCATAAACCTATATATAACCATCAAAACGAAACACACACAAAAAATGTAAACTTTGTCATTATAGATCACTAAACCAAGAGGGTTTTCAAAGTTTCACACATCAAACATACAAGAACCTCACTAGCTCACTAGATTTACCCACAGATACAAGATCATACAAATACATGAAATGGCTTCTTAAGCAGCACCAGCTATCACATTCAATTACAAAGACTAAGTTTTTAGCAATTCTCTGTGATTTAGACATAGCAAACAAACACAAATCTCATGTATCAAAGACAGAAATCAAGTGGGTTTTCAAATTTTCACACATCAAAACATACATGAACCTCACCACTACTAGCTTTAACCACAGATACAAGATCAAAAAGAGACCATAGAAGTGGCTTCTTAAGCATCACCAACAATCACATTCAAATAAGAATCTAGCAAAGAGTAAACTAACATAAATCTCGCAAATTAAATCAGATCTATCCACAAAATTATTACCACATAACTCAAGATTCATAAATCTGAGTTAACACAACTTCAGAATTTCGGATCTCACGAAGATTAGATACAAAATCGGATCATAAAATCTAAGGGAAAACGAATGAGAAATAGAGATCGGAGATAGGACCTTGCCGTCGATGACGATCCAACAATCTTGGGAGCTACTGTGCTGAGAAACTTCGGCCAAGGTGAAAACTTTGCCGTCTCCGCCCATCGCCGATGATGATCTGAAGAAGGTTTTTTTTCTGGTGAGTGGTGAGAGTTGAGAAGAGGAAGAGTATTATTATTTATTAATTGGGAATCTCTGATTTGGGATCTTTTTACCAACCGCTATGTTGGTTCGGCAAATTAATCAGTGGCCAATAATCATCAATTAATCAAAGATTCCGTTTTCTTACTTATTTTTAAGAGAATATGCACTAACTAGCCATGAAAACAAAAAAAAATAAAGAAACTAACCATGATAAATAGTTTCTTATGGGGAAGGGTAAGTAAATTATATGTACAACCTTTAAAAATTATTTCTTCATTCTTCTCTCCTCATTTTGGCTTCTCTCTAAATCCCTCTTCTGCCGCCACTCTCTCTTCACCTTCATCTTCTTTGCTTCGATAATGCTCGAACCCATAATCAATCTTTTTCAGCTAAGTTAAAATATATCTCATTATTTTTTGTTCAATAGGAAATTTCACCACTAATAACAACGTCATTTCCGCAGAATCGAATCATGCTCATATGTTTCAAAACGCCAATGTTGAATCACTATTTCTAAATATTATCCGCTGTTTTGAAATCCCAGATTTTCTCCGCTTTTATACACTTCTGTTATTGCTTAATTACCTCCTCGTGCTATTTTTTATTAACATATTATATTTTTCGAATGTCATGCTATTTTTAAAAACGACATGATATATTTTCCAACAAATGATAATATCACATGCTATTTCTAATTACTTCAAGCAATTATACTACGAACGTTATGTTTTTCGAGATGTCATGATATGTTTAAAAATGACATGATGTTTTTTTCCAACAAATGATAATATCACATGCTAATTTTATTTACTTTAAGCAATCATATTTTTATTCATGTTACATGCCATTTACATGATAAATTCATGTAATTTCTCTATGTTTCACGATATTTTTTAAAAATTTCACAATCTTCTTTTCGAATCTCCATTGTCGGACCTATCTGTGTTCTCTTTTCCCATCAAATCTATATCTTTATCTATTTTCTTTAAACCACTATGGTGTTTCTTCCACCTTCTTCCCAAATCTTTCACTAGCACCGTTTACACCGCGGCCACTACACTTTCTCCATAACCACATCCTTCACGACCACCATATCCACTGTATCCCTTCCACCATCGGATCTATTTTTTTGTTTCCAAATCTTCCACCACCACCGCTTCCTGCGAAACCACCATCACCTCCTCTATAACCAATTTCTTCATGACGACCAAGACCACCGTATCATTTCCACCGCTAGATCTATTTTTTCACCGGATCTCTACCACCACTTACAAACAAATATATTATCTTGTAAAAACTATATATTCAAAAGGTTAATTGGTCTTTTCCATACCCCTACCCCACCACAAAAAGAGTTATTTACCCAACTTTTCTGACGCATGGCTAGTTACTTAATTTTCTTGTAAAATTTGGCTAGTTTCTAATATCACCTTATTTTTAATATATTTAATTCATGTGAAAATTAAAACTATTTATAAATTCATTAAAAAAAATTTTGTATGTTCATTTATAGAATTTTTTTTATAAATACATGAAATGGTCACTTTAAACGTTTTTGATCGATGTTTAGACTAAAATAATGTTAAGTTTTTAGGTTAACCGATTTTAGCATTAATTTAGCCAAAATCCAAAGGTTTGGCCGTTTGGGTGGTTTTTATTAGGACATAATGTCCCACATCGGAAGTTTGAAGGGATCCTAAGTAATATATAAGGGATATGGGCCACTCCACTCATTGCCAATTGGTTTTGAGTTGGAAGCCCATATTCTAATATGGTAGCAGAGCCCGATCCGTACATGTCCAAATCCAATCCACCATCGGCCCGGCCCAATATTTGGCCCGCCAATCCATGTCCGAGCATACCGAGATCAATGGCTAGAGTCATCATCTCGAGAGGGCGTATTAGGGATATTATTATCCCACATTGGAAAGGACAAGGGATCTTGACTAGTATATAAGATATATGGGCCTCTCCACTCATTGCCAATTGGTTTTGAGTTGGAAGCCCATATTCTAACATGGTATCAGAGCCCGATCCACACATGTCCAACCCGATCCGACCCAAAGATGGTCCAATCATCGACAAGGTCCAAAATTGATGCCGTCGATCTAAGCCCGAACATTCCGAGATTAATGGCCAAAGAGCCATCATCTCGAGGGGGCGTATTAGGACATAATGTCCCACATCGGAAGTTGGAAGGGATCCTAAGTAATATATAAGGGATTTGGGCCACTCCACTCATTGCCAATTGGTTTTGAGTTGGAAGCCCATATTCTAATAGTTTTGTCCTCTTAGGTGATATTCTTTTCCTCAGCTTAATGGTCTATTTGAATGTAGATGACGAATGATATTCGTTTAGAGGTAGTTTAACGGATCAGTTAGATGTATCCATTGAAATATTGAATGAGTATAAAATTTATCTAAAAAACCCCCAAAAAATTCAGCTGATTTTGAATGGTGCATTCATCTCTTCTATTCACTCAAATTTCTTATGCTAATCTCATTTGTTCATTCAGATTATTTTAACCAGGTTCTATCATTCAGTTGAGTCGTCGATAGTTTTTTTTCATGAACTAACAATATGGGGCATGATGATTTATGGGTGGGAAAAATTGGGGTGTTCTCCTAAACATTTTCTAACGCTTAAGTTAAAAAGGGACAAATTGATTGAGTTTAGTTATTCGCATGACTGGCCTGAGCCCAGTAAGATGAAACATGGGTTTAGAATCCCTAAAAAAATTCAGATTTTTTTAATATATAGAATAGGCCCCAAATTTATATCATATTGCAAAAAAGGTCATAAGTTCTATAAAGTTTTTATAATTTGTCTATATGTTTAACAAACTATTTAAAAACCCAAAAAATTTGCTTCGGCCCAAAATTTCAGGGCCGCCCCTGGTTAAACACTAAATTTAATATCATTATAAGCCCATTTTGTTGGGTTATGAGTTTAGAAAGAATTGATGAAGAGAAAGAGAGTTTTTTTTTTGAGGTTGGAACCCTCTGATAGCTAGATATGATAGGGAGAATTATTCAGGGTCGTATATTTTGATAAGGGAGAGCCCTCGCGTGTGTGACTCTTTACATTTTATATTTATGGGGAACATGAATCTTGTTTCTTGATCGAGTGATCAATCATCTTCTTGAAAAAATATTTCTCTATGTGAACCTCCTAGACGTAGTTTAAAATGAATTTATAGAAAACTACCTTAATCTGATCTTAGAACTGAATATTTTGATGGAAGTAGGAAAATCACCCCTTAATAATATAATATACCTCGCAAAAAATTGCAATTTGCAATGCTTTGTCCAATAAAACTAGTATTATTTCATTTATATATCTTAAATTTAGTATCTACTAGACTCACGAATTCTAATCGCCAAATGCACAAGAGAACTCTTAGCTGTTAATTTTGTTTGAATTATTGAGTTTATTCTTTATGCTTACTTTTGATATCGAGTTTCAAATGACGATAAGTTTGATTCGTGCTTTGTAAAATAATTAAGTAGAACCGAACCAAACCGAACTGATTTCGGACTGCAAAACCGTGTTTTCGAGAGTCGAAATCCATGAGGCTTTGTCCTCGGGTTGAAATTCAATGCATGCTTTGGTGGCTCACATTGTAAGGCCTATGGTTGGTGTTCAACGAGAGAGAGAAACTACACATAACAAGTTAAAAACACTGATTTTGAAGGGTTAAGAGCATCTCCAACCCCACTCTATGTTTTCCTCTAAAACTCTATTATAGAGTATATTTTCTCCAATTGTACTCTATATGTTACTCTAAAATAGAGTAAATGATAGGATTGCTCTATATATAGAGTAACTCTATTTTTTTTTACACTACCTCTATTTTAGAGTAACATATAGAGTGATACATTGGAGAGAAATCATGCTCTATTTTAAAGTTACTCTATTTTAGAGGAAAAAATAGAGATTTACATTGGAGATGATCTAAGCCAAAAAGAGAACGAAAGAGAGCTAGAGAAGAAGAAACAAAAAGACAAAAGGCTTTCGTAATCAGTGCTCCTCCTTTTTTGGCTTTACTCTACCAAATAGTTAAAAAGAGTCAAACAAAACATTGAAACAAGCTGAATTCAGATACTCCATTGGTCACACAGTTGATGTAAGCGAATCTATGTGTCCCAAAAACATGATTTTTTTAGTCAGTGAGCCCGTGATCAAACAAGAACCCGTGTACATACATCACACACATCACCATGTCAATGTGTATGTATGTATGCATGTATTCATGTATGTGTGTTAACGTTTCATGCATTCACTTTTTTCACTTTGAGAGATTAAAGAAAAACAAAGAACAATGATTGTGTTCGAGATAAGATTTACACAGTTTTCATCACATGGGTTTTGCCAATTTCCAAGTAACGTTAAAAAGTTAAAAGTTAAACCACACAGATCTTCTCAATGAACACTGTCTCATCTTTTTGTCAGTTTCTTGTTAAATAATAATTTGATATTTTTGGATCAATAGTTCAAAACACTCTTCTAGTTTTCCTAATTACTACAAAACTCATCGTTATGATCTAACTTTGATCTTACATTACAATATTTCAATGTATACGTCAAATTATTTACACACATTCACGTGCGTCATAATTATGGTAAGAGAAGAAAAGGGACCAATCTTGTACACTTGAAAGAAAAGGGACCAATCTTGTACACTTGAAAGAAAAGGATATGATTCAGATTTTTGCACCTACCAAAATTCACACGTGAACCTCCCAATTG
The DNA here is from genome assembly GCF_000004255.2 of Arabidopsis lyrata subsp. lyrata. Classification (NCBI taxonomy): domain Eukaryota; kingdom Viridiplantae; phylum Streptophyta; class Magnoliopsida; order Brassicales; family Brassicaceae; genus Arabidopsis; species Arabidopsis lyrata. Next base: position 720 of record NW_003302208.1, on the reverse strand, counting down.
GGTCTCTTTCTTCTGCATCTGAAATCATTTTTTTTTCACTATATGCCAAGCTTCAACATGTTCACACACATCCCCATCAATCATCATCATTACATAAAGTTTTGAAAACATGAGGGAGAGATAGAAAAAAAACACTTGAAAGAAACAGATGAGAAAATTTCACTAAGCATCTGAAGATTAGTAGTACAAATGGTGTGAGGTTTTCAAGGTCCCTAAGCTACTTTCAAACTTGTTTTTCTAACCACATTATTACTTAAGATTACACGATTTTTGATGTTCGGTTAGTCTGTTAATTCCATCACGTTCTTTTACTTCACACCATGTCTTTTGGAGCTGTTTCCTTTTGAACTTCATGGATTGACTTGTACCCATTCGTATCGTCCGCTGAGGGGGATTTCATTCACAATGTCGAAGTTGTACCTGAAGATTTTCAAAAACAGATGAGTGTTGGTTCATCCTCTCGTAATGACGCAAAACAATATTAATAAAAACATGCTTACTTCTCCATGAATAGCCTCTGTTGTTGCTGCTCTGCATAGGCAAAAAACTCCTCCAACTCACTAGTGGTCGGGATCACGCTATCTTGGTCCCTTGTGTACTCTTTGGTTGCTCTGCGCATCGACCTTGTGCTAGACCCTGGTGTAACCATGATCTCCAGATCCTCAACAAAGTTACAAGGCGTGCTCTCTTCTTGTGCTGCAGACAATAAACCAGATAAAA
>NW_003302209.1:0-6411 GCF_000004255.2 Arabidopsis lyrata subsp. lyrata | reverse complement strand
AAGAGAGAGAGAAAGATGAAGCGACGAAGAAGAGAGAGAGCGAGAGCGATTACGGTGAAGAGGAACGTAGGTTTAAAAGAGAGGAACGACTAAAACACGGCGTAGGTTAAGCTACTATTTCATATCCAGCGTATTTTAGCATTCACCATCTCTTTTGGTTAGCTATTAAAAAAAATTAAAAATCTTTCTCTTGTTTTTTCTTTAGGGTTAGACAGTTTCCCCATGATTATCCACTTTGTGTCTGGACGCACGCGCTTTCTAAGCGCGTTTAGCTTACTTGTCTTTGAGTATTAGAATCGCGTGGTTACGCGCTGGACAGTGAGCGCGTGGAGTGTACTTACTTGTTTTTGTTGTCTCGCTCACAATTTTTTTTTTTACCGAGTCTATTACATGAACCTTGCTACGAAATAACACTAAACCGGGAATTAAAGAAGCAGAGCAGGACGGTCTATGCCAATAGAGTTGCTATGAAGAACACTAAACCGGAAATGATGATGGTTTTGGATTGGGTTTTGACTTTTTAGACGGTTTGTATCTTGATACACCACATGCGTTTGGGCGTATCTACGTCAACATGTGTGGTATGTAAAAGGTCACGAAATTTACTTCTAGGTTCCTTACAATTGATATCCATAAAACACACAAAAAAATACTATCGTTTTAATATATGATTGTTGTGTCAAAAATAATAATAATAATATTAATATGTATGATTGTGTAACGGTTTAGGCCATACACATCGGCGCACTCAATAGCCGAGTGTTAGTAATAAACAAAAGAAAAATAATTGAAATGTTGTCTCTCTCTTTCCACCCGGGTGTAACTTTACACTCGGGTGTAACACTCTTTCTCTCTCTCTTTCTTTCTCTCTCTCTTTTCTTTTTTGCTTTAAATTATAATAATAAAAAAATACTTACACTCACACACACATTTGCCACTGCTGATGCTCTTAGAAAGAATGTAAATAGAAGCGATTAGAGAGATTGTGGTTGATTTAAAACGATTATATCAACATTGTTATCATTGATCACAAACAGTTAAATAGTTATTAAAACTTAAAAATAATGATTTGTGTAATAGAATAATTTATGAAAAATGTTTTGGAAAGACGTCTTTTTATCATAAAGTTTTGTGTTGTATTACCAGACGGATATGAGAAACTGCGGGTTAAGGATTTATGGCACAGTGGGTCGGGCTGGGACTTTACAAATATTTTGTCGTATATCTCGGAGAAGGTAAAGCTTCAGATCATGACTGTGGTGTTAGATGAAATTACCGGAGCCACGGACAGAATATCTTGGGGAGATAATGAGAATGGGAGCTTTACTGTCAAGTCAGCGTATGCGTGCTTAACAAGGAACAATGCACCAAAACATAGTATGGGAAGATTTTTTGATAAAATTTGGCAAGTGAAGGCACCAGAACGGGTTCATTTGTTTATGTGGCTGGTATCACATCAGGTCATCATAACATACACGGAGAGACAAAGGCGACACCTTAGTGATACAGGTTTGTATCAAGTCTGCAATAGCGGAGATGAAACCATACTTACTTGTTTTTGTTGTCTCGCTCACAATTTTTTTTTTACCGAGTCCATTACATGAACCTTGCTACGAAATAACACTAAACCGGGAATTAAAGAAGCAGAGCAGGACGGTCTATGCCAATAGAGTTGCTACGAAAGAACACTAAACCAGAAATGATGATGGTTTTGGATTGGGTTTTGACTTTTTAGACGGTTTGTGTCTTGATACACCACATGCGTTTGGGCGTATCTACGTCAACATGTGTGGTCTGTAAAAGGTCACGAAATTTACTTCTAGGTTCCTTTCAAATTGATATCCATAAAACACAAAAAAAAATACTATCGTTTTAATATATGATTGTTGTGTCAAAAATAATAATAATAATATTAATATGTATGATTGTGTAACGGTTTAGGTCATACACATCGGCGCACTCAATAGCCGAGTGTGAGTAATAAACAAAAGAAAAATAATTGAAATGTTGTCTCTCTCTTTCCACCCGGGTGTAACTTTACACTCGGATGTAACACTCTTTCTCTCTCTCTTTCTTTCTCTCTCTCTTTTCTTTTTTGCTTTAAATTATAATAATAAAAAAATACTTACACCCACACACACACATTTGGATGCTCTTAGAAAGAATGTAAATAGAAGCGATTAGAGAGATTGTGGTTGATTTAAAACGATTATATCAACATTGTTATCATTGATCACAAACAGTTAAATAATTATTAAAATTTAAAAATAATGATTTGTGTAATAAAATAATTTATGAAAAATATTTTGGAAAGACGTCTTTTTATCATAAAGTTTTGTGTTGTATTACCAGACGGGTAAGAGAAACTGCGGGTTAAGGATTTATGGCGCAGTGGGTCGGGCTGGGATTTTACAAATATTTTATCGTATATCTCGGAGAAGGTAAAGCTTCAGATCATGACTGTGGTGTTAGATGAAATTACCAGAACCACGGACAGAATATCTTGGGGAGATAATGAGAATGGGAGCTTTACTGTCAAGTCAGCGTATGCGTGCTTAACAAGGAACAATGCACCAAAACATAGTATGGGAAGATTTTTTGATAAAATTTGGCAAGTGAAGGCACCAGAACGGGTTCATTTGTTTACGTGGCTGGTATCACATCAGGTCATCATGACATACACGGAGAGACAAAGGCGACACCTTAGTGATACAGGCTTGTGTCAAGTCTGCAATAGCGGAGATGAAACCATACTTACATGTTTTTGTTGTCTCGCTCACAATTTTTTTTTTTACCGAGTCTATTACATGAACCTTGCTACGAAATAACATTAAACCGGGAATTAAAGAAGCAGAGCAGGACGGTCTATGCCAATAGAGTTGCTACGAAAGAACACTAAACCGGAAATGATGATGGTTTTGGATTGGGTTTTGACTTTTTAGACGGTTTGTGTCTTGATACACCACATGCGTTTGGGCGTATCTACGTCAACATGTGTGGTCTGTAAAAGGTCACGAAATTTACTTCTAGGTTCCTTTTCAAATACAATTGATATCCATAAAACACAAAAAAAAATACTATCGTTTTAATATATGATTGTTGTGTCAAAAATAATAATAATAATATTAATATGTATGATTGTGTAACGGTTTAGGTCATACACATCGGCGCACTCAATAGCCGAGTGTGAGTAATAAACAAAAGAAAAATAATTGAAATGTTGTCTCTCTCTTTCCACCCGGGTGTAACTTTACACTCGGATGTAACACTCTTTCTCTCTCTCTTTCTTTCTCTCTCTCTTTTCTTTTTTGCTTTAAATTATAATAATAAAAAAATACTTACACCCACACACACACATTTGGATGCTCTTAGAAAGAATGTAAATAGAAGCGATTAGAGAGATTGTGGTTGATTTAAAACGATTATATCAACATTGTTATCATTGATCACAAACAGTTAAATAATTATTAAAATTTAAAAATAATGATTTGTGTAATAAAATAATTTATGAAAAATATTTTGGAAAGACGTCTTTTTATCATAAAGTTTTGTGTTGTATTACCAGACGGGTAAGAGAAACTGCGGGTTAAGGATTTATGGCGCAGTGGGTCGGGCTGGGATTTTACAAATATTTTATCGTATATCTCGGAGAAGGTAAAGCTTCAGATCATGACTGTGGTGTTAGATGAAATTACCAGAACCACGGACAGAATATCTTGGGGAGATAATGAGAATGGGAGCTTTACTGTCAAGTCAGCGTATGCGTGCTTAACAAGGAACAATGCACCAAAACATAGTATGGGAAGATTTTTTGATAAAATTTGGCAAGTGAAGGCACCAGAACGGGTTCATTTGTTTACGTGGCTGGTATCACATCAGGTCATCATGACATACACGGAGAGACAAAGGCGACACCTTAGTGATACAGGCTTGTGTCAAGTCTGCAATAGCGGAGATGAAACCATACTTACATGTTTTTGTTGTCTCGCTCACAATTTTTTTTTTTACCGAGTCTATTACATGAACCTTGCTACGAAATAACATTAAACCGGGAATTAAAGAAGCAGAGCAGGACGGTCTATGCCAATAGAGTTGCTACGAAAGAACACTAAACCGGAAATGATGATGGTTTTGGATTGGGTTTTGACTTTTTAGACGGTTTGTGTCTTGATACACCACATGCGTTTGGGCGTATCTACGTCAACATGTGTGGTCTGTAAAAGGTCACGAAATTTACTTCTAGGTTCCTTTTCAAATACAATTGATATCCATAAAACACAAAAAAAAATACTATCGTTTTAATATATGATTGTTGTGTCAAAAATAATAATAATAATATTAATATGTATGATTGTGTAACGGTTTAGGCCATACACATCGGCGCACTCAATAGCCGAGTGTTAGTAATAAACAAAAGAAATTTAATTGAAATGTTGTCTCTCTCTTTCCACCCGGGTGTAACTTTACACTCGGATGTAACACTCTTTCTCTCTCTCTTTCTTTCTCCCTCTTTTCTTTTTTGCTTTAAATTATAATAATAAAAAAATACTTACACCCACACACACACATTTGCCACTGCTGATGCTCTTAGAAAGAATGTAAATAGAAGCGATTAGAGAGATTGTGGTTGATTTAAAACGATTATATCAACATTGTTATCATTGATCACAAACAGTTAAATAGTTATTAAAACTTAAAAATAATGATTTGTGTAATAAAATAATTTATGAAAAATATTTTGGAAAGACGTCTTTTTATCATAAAGTTTTGTGTTGTATTACCAGACGGATATGAGAAACTGCGGGTTAAGGATTTATGGCGCAGTGGGTCGGGCTGGGACTTTACAAATATTTTCTCGTATATCTCGGAGAAGGTAAAGCTTCAGATCATGAATGTGGTGTTAGATGAAATTACCGGAGCCACGGACAGAATATCTTGGGGAGATAATGAGAATGGGAGCTTTACTGTCAAGTCAGCGTATGCGTGCTTAACAAGGAACAATGCACCAAAACATAGTATGGGAAGATTTTTTGATAAAATTTGGCAAGTGAAGGCACCAGAACGGGTTCATTTGTTTATGTGGCTGGTATCACATCAGGTCATCATGACATACACGGAGAGACAAAGGCGACACCTTAGTGATACAGGTTTGTGTCAAGTCTGCAATAGCGGAGATGAAGCCATCCTTCACGTCCTAAGAGACTGCCCGGCAATGGCTGGGCTTTGGAGCCGTATAGTCCCACGGCGGAATGTTCACTCTTTCTTTGAGAAGTCAATACTGGAGTGGGTGTATGATAATTTAAAAGATGATATAGAGCGGGAGGGAAGCTCATGGGGCACCTTATTTGCTATTGCGGTATGGTGGGCATGGAAGTGGAGATGCGGGGACATTTTTGGATGCATGGGACAGTTCCGGGATAGGGTACGTTTCCTTAAAGCCCTTGCCAAGGAAGTGTATACGGCAAAGGAGGCCGCAGTGGGGAGAGTGAATAAGTCTTCGCAGGTAGTAAGGTTCATTGCGTGGAAACCGCCATGTGTGGGCTGGACGAAATTGAAAACAGATGGTGCTTCTAAGGGTAACCTGGGGCTAGTAGCGGCACGAGGAGTATTAAGAGATGGAGATGGCAATTGGATAGGAGGGTTCGCGTTAAACATAGGAATTTGCTCAGCGCCTCTAGCGGAATTGCGGGGAATCTGCTATGGGTTATACATCGCGTGGGAGAAAGGAATTACGCGGTTGGAACTTGAGGTAGATTCTAAGATTGTGGTGGGTTTTTTAAAGACACGGATAAGCGAGCAGCATCCATTGTCATTCCTAGTACGTTTGTGCTATGGCTTCATTTCAAGGGACTGGATAGTCTGTATTTCTCATGGGTATAGGGAGACTAACCGTCTAGCTGACGGGTTAGCTAACTATGTGTTTACTTTGCCTTTGGGTTTTCATGCGTTGGACGCTAGTCCAGATTTAATTTCTTCGATTGTTTTGGAAGACATGAACGGGTATGTGCACCCTCGGAATGTTCTCGTGTAATTGATTTTATTTTTTCTTAAAAATTTGGGGGAGACAATGTCTCCCCTCCTCCTACCAAAAAACCCCTCCTCCTACCAAAAAAAAAAGTTATGTGTTGTATTTTTTTACATATAGAAAAGAGTATTAATTACTACAAAAATAACTACCTCAAACTTTTTTTAAAAAAAAAGTCAACAATTAAAAAATCGACAATGTAATATATCAATCACCCAAATACAAGTCAATAGAAAAATAAAATTAAGTCGACAAACAAAAAATAATTGGTCAACAATTCAAAAAGTTAACAATTCAAAAATCAAAATGTAGGTCAACTAATGTAAAATAATTGGTCAACAATTCAAAAAGTTAACTATTTAAAAATCAAAATGTAAGTTAACTAA
>NW_003302210.1:4972-6553 GCF_000004255.2 Arabidopsis lyrata subsp. lyrata | reverse complement strand
ACCGAACCAGGAGCGAACCGCGAAATATAGATCACTTCCGCGCTAACCGCGATATCAAACCCATTATTTTGTTTTTTTTTTCACTTTTTGGGTCAAAGATATTGTTATAAACCACATGTTGGATGGACTCCATAACCGTGGGCCTTATGCATATTCTAGAAGGCCCGTGTCCATGTCCTAGAAGGCCCATGCCCATGTTCTAGAAGATTCTCCTTTTAGGATCCATTTTATACTTAGTGGGCTTTTGGGCTTTAGGGTTTACTAACCCAATGAGGATTTGTCTCCTCTCATTATGTATATATATGTAACGAACTTCATTCATTAATACATTGAAAACAATAAGTTTACAACACGTTATCAGCACGAGTTGCTCTTAACAAAAACCCTAAAGCCCTAAACCTAAACTCGCCGAACTCGTCCACCGCTTGAAGCTACCAAACCAACGACTACTCGCTTTGCTCCTTGATCAGCGATCTCCTCCTAGCACCACACGTTCGTGATAAGCTTGATAACCGAGGTCTTTAGCTCCCGGTTCTAATCCATACAACCCCCAAAAGGTGAAAGGTAAAAACCAAAACCCTAAAAGCTAAAGAACCGATCTTGAATTTGAATCTAACAAACGGTGGAAACCTAAAATGAATCTGTAGTGTATAAACGATTGCTTTTGCTTGTGAAAAACCGATCATGAATTTGAACCTAACAAACGGTGGAAATCTAAAACGAATCTTGATTGCTTAAGTGATTGCTTTTTGCTTGTGAAAACCGATCATGAACTTGAAATTAACAAACGGCTAAGACACTAAAACGAGTCTTGATTGTTCAAGTGATTGCTATTGAAAACTGATCATGAACTTGAATCTAATGAACGGTGGAAACCTAAAATGAACCTTGAATGTTTAAAGTAATCTTATTGCTTGTAAGATCCGTTTATTTGAATCGTTTAGGTTGCTAGAAAAAGGTTGATTATTGCTTAAACTAAACTCGCCTAAGTTGCTAGAGAAGTTTTAATTATCTAAACCAAAAAATCGCAAATTACATGGGTTACGCAAATTACATGGGTTACGCAAATTACATAGGTTACGCAAATTACATGGGTTACGCAAATTACATAGGTTACGCAAATTACATGGGTTACGCAAATTATTTGCTTAGGGCGTTTTTTTTTTAATTTGATTGTTTCTTTGATTGATTACATGCATAAGTTGTTAGAAACCCTAAAACTAAAATTGCATGAACCCTAGAAAACTTAGATAATCCTAAAACCCTAAATAAAATAGGAAACCCTAGAAAATAGGAAATCTTTAAAATCCTAAATCTTAGGGATAATAGAAAATCCTAAAACCCTAAATAAAATAGGAAATATCAAAACCCTAAATAATAGGAAATCTCAACAACCCTAAATCCTAAATAAAATAGGAAATCCTAAAAACCCTAAAATCTTAAATAGGAGATCTTAAAACTCTAAAACCCTAATCAAATTAGGAAATATTTAGAAAAGTAAATTTAATCCTAAAAGGGGAAGTCAAATCCTTAAGTAATCGATTCATAGTTCCGGTTTAAAACCGCATGACATTAACGATT
>NW_003302210.1:0-4872 GCF_000004255.2 Arabidopsis lyrata subsp. lyrata | reverse complement strand
AGGCAGAATCAAAAATTAGGGGTATAATTCGAAATCAAAGAACCTCAAATTTTCTGCACTCAATGTTTCCGGCGACAATTACTTACAATGGGCATTGGACATTAAGATAGCCCTTGAATCCAAAGATCTCGCCGAGTGCATTATGGAAAACAACAAGTGTGAGAAGAGGTCGAAGTTTAAGGCGATTGCGTTAATACGCCATCACCTAGCAGAGAGCCTTAAGAATCAGTACCTTACTATCGAGGATCCTCTCGACCTTTGGGTCGAGTTGAAGAATCGATACGATCACCAAAAGACGGTACTCTTACCGAAAGCCCAATATGATTGGAAAAACCTCAGGATCCAGGATTTCAAATCCGTGGAGGAGTATAACTCCGAGCTTTTTAAGATTGTCTCAATCCTGAGGCTATGTGGTGAAAAGGTGACTGATGATACCTTGCTTGAGAAAACATACTCAACATTCCACCCTAATAATGTGGTACTTCAGCAACAATACCGTGGAATGAAATTCAAAACATATGCAAGTTTGATCTCCTGCTTACTCCTTGCTGAAAAGAATAATGAGCTATTACTAATGAATAGCTCAATGAGACCTCCAGGATCCACACCGTTGCCGGAAGCCCATAAGGCCGAAATAGCCAAAGAACCTCGAGAGACCAAAGAAACCAACTACGTCCATAGAGGGTATCACGGTCGTGGCCGTGGTAGAGGACGTGGTGGTGGTCGTAGCAACCATAACTCCTACGGCCGAGGAAACCACCATGGTGGTAGAGGCCGTGGGAACAATGGTCGAGGTCGTGGCCGCGGGATCTTCAAACCGCAACACAAGGCCAAGTCCGTTTGCCATAGATGCGGAATGGACAATCATTGGGCTAAGACGTGCAGGACATCTAAACATCTAATCGATGCTTATCAAGAAATGATAAAGAAGAATCCCGAAGCCAATTTGGCTCATCTCGATGGTGATGGAGATTTTGACCATGAGAACGATGACCAATTGGAATATGAGACTTCGGATTGCTTAAGAGAGGAAAATTAAATTCGACATCTTGTGTTTTAATTTGCTTTATGCTTTAATTTACTTTATGTTTCCATGCTCTATGTTTTTGAATTCTATTCTATGTCTTTGAATTCTATTATTTCTTGGATTTAAATTTAAAGTTTAATTTGCCTTTAATATAATCGTTTACTTTATTATCTAAGACATATTTCTTGTCAATGGCCGATGACAAGAATATACTTGTGGTGGATAGTGGATCGAGCCACACAATTTTAAAAGACAAAAGATACTTTATAAATCTAACATTGAAAAATGCCAATATTAGCACCATAGCGGGTATAGCTAGTCTTATTGAGGGCCATGGTCAAGCCCATATCCTTTTATCAAAGGGCACACATCTTGAAATAAGCGATGCCCTATATTCACCCAGCTCGAAGAGGAGCTTGTTAAGTTTCAAAGATATAAGATTGAATGGTTTCCATATTGAAACAAAGGGTGAAGGGAACAAAGAGATCACCCAAGGACATAAGAAAGTCCTAGAGACTATACCCGCATTATCCACTGGTCTCTACTATGCTAAAATCGATATGATCGAAGCTAATATGGCAATGAACAAAGAGTTCATCGAGAAATTCACTTTATGGCATGACCGGCTTGGCCATCCGGGTCATAGTATGATGCGTAAACTAATAACTAATTCAAAGGGGCACACCCTAAGAGAGAAAAGAGTTATTCCTAAGAATCTCACGTGTGAAGCATGTTCACAAGGGAAACTCATTATAAGGCCATCACCGGCTAAGGTAAATAAAGAGACCTTAAAATTTCTGGAAAGGATACAAGGAGATATATGTATGGTCCTCATTGATGCATCGACAAGATGGTCGCATGTTTGTCTCCTATCTACTAGAAACCAAGTGTTTGCTAGGTTATTAGCCCAGATAATAAGACTGCGAGCCCACTTTCCAGATTTTCCGCTTAAGACTATACGTCTAGAAAATGCCGGTGAATTCACGTCCCAAGCGTTTAATGACTACTGTATGTCCATGGGGGTAAGTGTGGAACATCCCGTAGCACATGTACATACACAGAATGGATTAGCGGAATCCTTCATTAAACGAATTCAATTGATAGTTCGACCATTACTCATGAGGTCGAAGCTTCCAGTAGCCGCTTGGAGACACACTGTTTTACATGCATCAGAGCTTATACGCATAAGGCCATCTAGTGAACATAAATATTCACCATCCCAATTACTCATGGGTCATGAGCCAGACATATCCCATCTAAAGACTTTCGGGTGTGCCGTATATATACCGATTGCTCCACCACATAGAACAAAGATGGGACCTCAAAGGAGGATGGGAATATATGTTGGATTTGATTCTCCCACCATTATTAAGTATCTAGAGCCAACTACGGGTGATCCATTTAAGGCTAGATACGCGGATTGTCATTTGAATGAATCCGAATTTCCTACTATAGGTGGAGAGACGAACAAGCTGGGTAAAGCAATAAAAGAAATATAATGGAATCAAACATCCTTAAATTGGCAAGATCCTCGGACTCTGGCATGAGAATCAGAGGTCCATAAGATTATACATTTGAAAAGCTAGCTAATCAATTGCCAGATTCCTTTGCTGACCCAAAGAAAGTTACAAAAACGTACATACCAGCTTGTAATGCACCAGTACGTATTGATATCTAAAAGGGAATCAATGAAATTGCTACCGAGTCTAACACACGAAAGAAACGTGGTAGACCAATAGGTTCCAAAGATAAAAATCCTCGAAAATCAAAGAAAGGTGCAATAGGAATCCGAGGTTACTAAGGAAACCATCCCAGACATGGAGATAAAGCCGCCCGGCTCGTAGGTACAGGTACCATATTAGGTAGCTTGGATCCCCAACTGCTAATTATTAAAGTCCCTGACCATAATAAATCTCAAGTCGATTATATCATGTCTGGAACATAATGGAACATATAAGTAATGTCGACATAAGATGATTTTGCAGCTAAGGTAGCACTTGAAGTTAGGAATATAAATGAGGATCAGTAGCCCTACGTCTATACTAGGAGTGCACTCAAAGACTTGATTGATTAAATGGTACAAGACCATAATACCGTGGAGCTAAGAATCAGTAAGAAAAGGAATGAGTTTTGGTCCGGACCTTAAGGACACCATTCGATGTAAATACCAGTAGGACACAAAATGGTTCTTTGTGAAGAAGAGAAATGAGAATAATGAAATCGTGAGATATAAGGCACGGCTTGTAGCACAAGGATTCTCACAAAGACCGGGGATAGATTATGAAGAAACATACTCCCCTGTGGTGGATGCTAAGACATGTAAATTTTGCTAAGTCTGGCTATATAAAGAAAAAGACTTGATTTGCGGCTAATGGATGTAATGCCTGCATATTTATATAAGTCCACTGGATGATATATATGAGATTACCAGAGGGTATTGAGCTCAAAGATAAAGATAAGAAAGGGTCTCGAGACCAATACTGCATAAGGCTTAACAAATCGCTTTATGGACTGAAACAAAGTGGACGCATGTGGTACAATAGATTAAGCGAGTACCTAGTCAGAGAAGGTTATAAGAATGATCCCATCAGTCCATGTATCTTCATAAAGAAATTTGCAAATGAAGGGTTTGTGATAATAGCAGTATATGTGGATGATTTGAACATCCTTGGAACCTCTGGGGAAATCGCCCAAACAGTCAAATATCTAAAGAAAGAATTCGAGATGAAAGACCTAGGCAAGACAAAATTCTGTTTGGGATTGCAACTTGAGTACGTGAATAATGGAATCCTTGTGCATCAAAAGGCATATACTGAAAAAGTACTCAAGAGATTCAATATGGACCAGGCCCACCCATTGAGCAGCCCAATGGTGGTGAGAAGCCTCGGATTGGATAGTGATCCATTCGGTCCAAAGAAGGATGAGGAAGAAGTTCTCGATCCTGAAGTGCCATACCTTAGTGCCATAGGAGCGTTAATGTACTTGGCTAGCCACACTAGACCAGACATATGTTTTGCCGTGAACCTCCTTTGTCTAAATTTAGTTCATGATCAACCCAAAGGCACTAGAAAGGTTTGAAGGAAGGTTTGGTTAAATTTTAAATTCTATTCTTCCTATGTTTGTTTATTTGGGTTTTATTCTATATTGATCTAACCAAAGAAGGTCTAGTTTGCTTTGGTTTAGTTTGTTTTGCTGATGCAGGTAAGATCAGATTATGGCATGGTCAATAAATAGGAACTACGTGTGGCTTGATCCCTTCCAAGGGTACGTAGGCAGCCTTCTTCAAGGCGCAGCTACTACAACACCAAAGACCATCATATGAGGAGACAACACAGCCTGTATCGCTCAGCTCAAGGACGGCTACATCAAGGGAGATCGGACGAAGCACATTCTACCAAAGTTCTTCTTCACGCATGACTTGCAAAGGGATGGAGAAGTTCGAGTGGTACAAGTCCAATCATGTGACAATTCAGCCGACCTATTCACTAAGGCGTTACCAACATCAACATTGAGGAAGCTCACGCATCAGATTGGGATGCGGAGACTTAAGGACTTACAGGGATGACCAAATCAGGGGGAGTAATACGTGCTGTACTCTTTTTCCTTCACCATGGTTTTATCCCAATGGGTTTTCCTGGTAAGGTTTTAATGAGGCAGCATCCCCAAACGTATTGCTGAGATCCTTTTGGCATCTACACGGTTATGTCATCCAAGGGGGAGTGTTATAAACCACATGTTGGATGGACTCCATAACCGTGGGCCTTATGCATATTCTAGAAGGCCCGTGTCCATGTCCTAGAAGGCCCATGCCCATGTTCTAGAAGATTCTCCTTTTAGGATCCATT
>NW_003302211.1:5227-6900 GCF_000004255.2 Arabidopsis lyrata subsp. lyrata | reverse complement strand
ATTTCTTGATCTTCGAGGTTCATCATTATTTGATTATAACCCGAGAAGGCGTCCATGAATGTTAACAGCTCGTTCCCAGCGGTGGACTCTACAAGTCGATCTATATGTGGGAGCGGGAAACTATCTTTGGGACATGCTTTATTCAGGTCTGTGAAATCGATGCAAACCCTATCTTTCCCATTCTTCTTTTTGACAACGACAGTATTTGCTACCCATTCCGGGTATTGCACTTCTCTTATGGACCCTATCTTCAAAAGTTTATCCACTTCGTCATTTACTATTTTGGCTCGCTCTACTCCGAGCTTTCTTCTTTTCTGTTTCACCGGCTTGAAGCTCGGATCCACGTTTAGCTCGTGACAAATTATATTGGGATCTATACCAGGCATGTCCGCCGCTGACCACGCAAACGATGCTTTGTTTCTCCTCAAAAGTTCGACCAAAGCTTCTTTTATTTGGCCAGTCAAAGTTGCTCCAATTCGGACTTTCCGATCTGGTTTGTCTTCTTCCAATACCACTTCGACTACTACATCTTCTTTTTCCTGCCCACTAGGAAATTTTTGCCTTAGTCCTTCTTTTGCGGGCTTTGTTAATTGCTATTGGATCTTCAAACGGTGGCTAGCTAGGTAACACGTCCGTGAAGCTTCTTGATCTCCCCGAATTGTTTCCACCCCATTTGATGTTGGAAATTTGATACATTGATGGTATGTAGAGGGGACTGCTTTCATTCGATAAATCCAGGGAGTGCCGAGGATGATGTTGTATGCTGCGGGCTTAGCGAAGACAACGAAGTCCACGATCTTCGATACCTTTTTGGCAAGGACCGGTAGCTTGATTGTTCCGAGAGACATGGCTGACTCGCTTGTGAACGCAACTAATGGAGATGGAGGTCCTACTATGTCTACTCGGGTGATTCCCATTCTTTCTAAAGTACTTAGAAAGATCAAGTCGACCGAACTGCCTGTATCGATAAGGATCCTTGATACTTCGAAGTTAGCAACATCAAGGGTAATGACTAGAGCATCATCATGCGGTCTTTCGAGATGCCGCGTTTCTTCTTCGTTAAATGATATTGAGGCACCTTGAAAATCAACTTCTTCGCTCAAGCTTGCTTTGAGTAAGACATTTCGTCTATGTTTTTTGATGGAACTTATCGAATCTCGACAAAATTTGGAGCCTCCTAGAATCACATTGATCTTACCCTTTTAACTCCTTGGTTCTTCCTCGTTGGATAGCCTTGGTCTTTTGGAATCTTGATCTTTGGAGTTTTCCTTTGCTTCGTGGTTTTCCTTCACAAAATCTTTTATATCGAATTTGGAAAGATCTCCACTGGCCCAAAGCTCCGCAAGGTGCCTTTTAAGGACACTACAATCCTTGGTTAAATGTCCGGTTACTTTATGAATATCGCAATATAAACTTTCATCGCGGATCCAAGTGTTTGACCTTCCTTTTCCTTGGAATTGCTTTCCGACAGTACTGTTGAAGGGTTGCGACCCAAATTTTCTTGGTCCTTTGCTCTCCCTAGGCTCGAACTTTTTGGTAGGGACGGTGATTGCCGGCTTTTCTTGCTTATTTCTTTTGGCAAAATTTTCTTTCTCGTCCTCTACTTCCATCCAATTGTTTGCATGGAAGAGTGCATCTTGAATTGTGTCTGGCTTATGAAGTATTAAGTCTTC
>NW_003302211.1:2145-4904 GCF_000004255.2 Arabidopsis lyrata subsp. lyrata | reverse complement strand
AAAGCTTGCAGTAACCTGCGTTCTCATCAGCTTCATCCAATTCGACTCTTCCAGCAGCGATCAGAAAAGCTGCGAGATAGCTTTGGGGATCCTCCAATCCGCTGTAAGGGTCCAACTTGAGTTTCCGGGAATCTTTGATCCTCAAACTTGCAATTCGCGAGATGAAAGGTGTTCGCCTAGCTTCTTCAATGACTCGATTGATGTCTGGCTCCGAACTTGTAGCTTGATGAAATTTTGATTTCATTTCTTTTAATTCCTGACTAACCTTCCTCATGGTCTCGAACTGGTCGAGGTTCTCCTGCTCGTATTGAGCTGCAAGTTGTTCTTCATCTCCGAACTGTGTCTCTTCTTACAACGTCTGAACTACGTTATCAGTAGCACCGGGAGTTGTTTGTCCGCTGGTTTCATTTCGTGCAGTGGAACTTGGCGAGTCGAATATCCCTCTTCGGATTCCCATAAGGTTTCCTGCACTTAAAGAGCGAACACGAGTTTGTATAGTACTGACGTTTGGACTAAGAGATACCTGGGATGTTTGCAACGTATCGACGGCCTTTTCCACATCCGAGAACTTTTGTGATATGTCCGACATGGTTTCCTGCATAGCTTTGAGGGTTTCGGCCAATGATGTCTCAACGGTGTCTCCTCCGGACATTGTTGCTTATCTCGGAAGTGTAATAAAGAAAAATCTGACCACTCAAGAATCCTATTTCCCCACAGACGGCGCCAAAATGTGGATGTCGGATTCACACACTCAAGTATTTCTATTAAGTAGGAAAGATTACTCTTGAGGGACAAAAATGAATATGTAAAAACTTATAAATTGCTACGAAAATTGCTATATTATTTCTTTTTCTTGAGAGGAAGATCCTCTTTACATGGCCATTGGCCTTTATATTTATACATAGAGAATCGACATTAAAATGAATAATTAAGTACAATTATCCCCTCTTAAATGTGTCCGTTTTGATTCTTTGACTTTAATGCTCAATGTTTGAATTTGAGTTGACTCTGATCTTCATGGGCCTCGCCTTTTGGCCCAAGTGTCCTTGAACCGACTTACCCGTGTCTTCTACACCGAACTCATGTCGAAGAGCAGTCACTTCGGATTCTCGAAGTGGTGATAACCACTTCGACCGTTCCTTCGGCTCACGGGTCCAATGGGCTTTATCCTTTATGGGCCATTATCTTGACTACGTGGCAATCTTTGGTTGGTCTCGGACTTCTTGTGCGGGATCCGACACCAACAGATACCTCTCGAAAAAAAATTGTAAAGACAGAAATTCATATACATGTTGAAAATAATGTAAGAAAAATATGATTTGTTAACAAGAAAGTATAGATAAGCTAGCTTAGTAATGTTAAAACGGGCTACCCGGTCTGTTTAGGCCCGAACCCGTTTAACAAAAAAAATTAAAGCCCGTTTAGGTTCATACCCGTTTAAGCCCGCCAAATTTATAAAGGCCCGTTTAGGCCCGTCTATTGTCTTCCCTGATTTAAAAAAAAAGCTATACTAACTAATGCAGAAAATATACTTTAGTAAGGATCTTATATTTAGAAGAGCTATACTAACTAATGAAGTAAATATACTTTTGTAAGGATCTTATACTTATCATAAGCCTATGAGTAAACTTTTGTAAGGATCTTATATTTAGAAGAGTTATACTAATTAATGCAGTGAATATAGAAAAAATACAATAGTGAATTTGCAATTACAAAAATGAGAAATTCTTCAAAGTTAGACCCTATAAAAAATTTATTTATTTCATGAAAAATCTTGTCATCCAAATATCTAAAGCTAAAGAGAGAGAGCTATTAAACAAAAAAGATATACTTTTGATAAATGTTGTAAAAACCTAAATGTTGTATTAGAATTTTTTTAAGTTGTATATTTTTATTGAAATATTTGTCATGGTAATTTTAAAATTCAAAGAATTTGAACTATTAACAATAACAATAAGTAGAAATATAAAAACATATATTCAAAAAGTTTAATAAATATTACTAATCACACAAAAATTTATTAAAAAAAATTTTAAAATAGATCCACGCGTAGCGTGGGTTCAGAACCTAGTAATAAATTAAAAAAAATCTAGATATTAAAATAGAAAAGCATCCTAAAATCTTAAAACCACAAATCCAAAGAACCATAAAACCAAATAAAAAAGATAGTTGTAAAGAAAAGAAGATATTTTTCATATATTTATATAAATTTTACATAATATATTAATATAGATATATATATATATATATATATATATATATATATATAAATTTTACTTTTTAGTTTTGGTTATGAAACTCATGGGTAATCCATGACCCTAATGGGTTTTACCTATTAAACCCATAACCTTAATAGGGTAACGGTAACCCACTAAAACTCATTTATATATATAGGTAAAAAAATTCTACCCAAACCCACTAATATCATGGACGGGTTCGGGTAACCCATGGGTATTAACCCATTTTGACACCCCTACATATGTGTGTGCATATACATTTTTTTTTTGTCAACCAAAAATTTCCATAGAAATTTAGAGATTTGAAGCATACAAGGAAAGAGATAGTTTTGCCAAGGAGTCAGCTAACACATTGGCTGCTCTTGGAATAAAGGTACAGCGGAAACTTGAAAAATAAGAAGATAAGAGATAGATATCGGAGAGAACGCCATGAATCTCCGTGAGGTTAGATCGGTCCTTGATCGCTTGGATCAGAGAACGGCAATCCGACTCAATGGTAATATGTGTGCATATACATATATT
>NW_003302211.1:0-2045 GCF_000004255.2 Arabidopsis lyrata subsp. lyrata | reverse complement strand
ATTTATTGTATAAAATTATATCACAGAAGAGTTATTCCGCTCTTACCTAGTAGTAAATTAAATAGAAGAAGATCCTAATTACTTAAAACTATATAATAATAAAAGGTTTATTGAATATAAGCATGAACCCTAGGTTCCTAACTACGAGATCCATCACAGGTCATTGGCTCTTGTCTTGAAGGTCGTCCGTGGATTCCAAGGGTGGTTTGGAAAGTAAAATAGCACTAACCTTGCAGAGGACCACATAAGAGACAATGGTGAAGCAACTTTTGGTCACAAACCTCAACACAACAAGGCCCCATTCCCTTTGGTTCTGAGCGCAACTGTCGTTAGGTGTAACGACGTAGAAGAAGAAGAACAAAAAGACGACATATTTGTGGTTTGATATAGCGACTCCGAATTCATTAAGTTGCCGATCTCGAATACGTTTCCTGTATGGGAAGGACGAAATCATGAACACAATGAATGTCACCAAGCCTAGAAATATGATCACAAGATCAAGAGTTAGGTCTTGCTCCTTTAAGAATTCAAGGACAGACTCCATCATCGCTACGTCAAGAGAACCTGCCAGTTTTAGACGAGGATGCATGTTATGAAGACGAATGAGAAGAAGAATATCGTTAGAGAGATCTCACAAATAATAATTTACCTTTGCAACAAAGCAGCTTGTGTCTTTTTTTTTCTTTTCTTTTTCAATAATCGTGGTTCGTGGACAATTATCTACTTTTCTATTTATAACTTTAAAAGCCCTTTAGTATACAATTATGATTACGTGCTCATCTATACTTATTACCATTATTGGCTAATATATCATTTCTAACAAACGGAATATTACGAAATCTATTATGTAATATTAATTAATATCTACCATACGATATCGCGCTTGTAATATGTGTATAATTAAGTTAAGTACGCTGTCATGCTCGCTTTACATAAACGCATTTTCCTTTATTATGTATCAAAACGTAAAAGCCAAAAACTTTTATGTTTCTTCCAAAAAAACAAAAACTTCAAAAGAAAGAAAAGACAAACAAAAAATAGATAAACGAAATAGTTTTGTGCATCTCGAACATATATCAGCATTACTCGAACAATAAACGTGAGAAATGAGCACACAAATAAAAATAAAAATAAAGCTTAGATGCTCAATTAACAACCCATGGCATTTTCCGAAATTGATGATGAGTTTCCATCGCTGATTGCTTTTGTCCAAATTATCCTGGTTAAGAAAGCTTCGAAATCTTCATAAAGAACTGTCGGACAACCTAAACCTATAATCGCCCAAATTCCAAATGCCCAAAAGACACACACTCTCTAAGGCTTAAAGGCAAATAAACGACTAGACATGTGGGAGCAAATATCCAGCCAGAAGCTCCATCCACTTAGAATAACTTATTCAAGCAGCGGAAGAGAAACAAATCCAATAGCCCGATAAAAAGAGAGCCGGAACAAAAAAATATGGATGCAAACGAGGAGGACGACAAACCAGCGAGAGGAAGTAACATAAACCAAAGAACCGCCGAAACTCGTCGCCGAGCACCATCAACATCTAAGACAAGAGTTGTATTCTACTCCTGGATTATATATACCTCAGACACACCAAAGGTTGTCCAATTTATCTTTATGTTGTAACTCTAAACTGTTTGAATGTTTGAAGAGCTTCGAATTTCTCTAACAGAAGTAAGTCCAACACTTACGACTATGATTAATCATCAATATAATTGATTATGTACCTCTTTCGACTTTCTCAAGTAGGAGAAATTAGACCACATATGTCACCGTGAACAAGTTGCAAGCGACGACTTGCTCACCATAAGCTCTTCAGGTGAAGATTCCGGCGTGAAGTTTCAAAATAGAGAAGAAGAAGTTGAATTGAGTGTAAAGAAACAACCTAAGTAAGTAAAAACATTTCGAGAACCACACGTATAGACACTTACGACCATAGCAATCAAAGTGTTTTAAAAGTTTGGATTGCATGTAACTTAATTGTCAAGCAATCAAATGTACTAATAACCAGGGGCGGACCCACTTACAAGAAAGGTGGT
>NW_003302212.1:0-6505 GCF_000004255.2 Arabidopsis lyrata subsp. lyrata | reverse complement strand
TTTGCACGACAGACGAGACATAATTCTTGGATTGGTGAATCCGAAGCGGCTAAATTATTCCGGTCAGCAATTTTCTCGGTTACGACCGGTTCAAACGATCTAATCAACAATTATTTCACCCCGGTGGTGTCAACCGTTGAACGGAAAGTCACATCTCCCGAAGTCTTCGTGGATACAATGATCTCAAGATTCCGATTACAACTCACCGTAATAATCGCTTCTCTAATTTCAACTAAACCGAATTAAAACCAAACTGGTTGATCAATAATTTATATGGTTTTGGCAGAGATTGTACCAATTTGGTGCGAGGAAAATCGTGGTGATTAATATTGGTCCCATTGGTTGTATACCGTTCGAGAGAGAAACTGATCCAACGGCTGGAGATGAATGTTCGGTTGAACCAAATGAAGTGGCACAAATGTATAATATCAAGCTTAAAACCCTAGTAGAGGATTTAAACAAGAATCTACAAGGTTCAAGATTCGTCTACGCTGATGTTTTTCGCATTGTTTATGATATCCTACAAAATTATTCATCTTACGGTACGTAATCTCAACCATTTGATCTCTTAATAATGCTATGTTACTTATTTTATATTTTAACTTATGAATTTGGTAATTTGATATTGTAGGTTTTGAAAGTGAGAAGATTCCGTGTTGTTCATTACTTGGAAAAGTAGGTGGGCTTATTCCATGTGGTCCATCTTCAAAAGTATGTATGGATCGTTCCAAATATGTGTTTTGGGATCCTTACCATCCTACCGAAGCTGCTAACGTCATCATTGCTCGGCGTCTACTCTCTGGCGACACCTCTGATATATTTCCAATCAATATCTGGCAACTTGCTAACCTCAAGATAAATGCATGAACCGTAATAAAGAAAACCTCATCTATATAGGGTTGGGCCGGTCTGCTATTGGCATTTGCATTTTGATCTAGTTAAGTTTGCTTCTTTTTTTTTTGTCTTATGATACATTTTTATGCTTATGATATATGTGTAATCTCTTGAAAGGTTTAGTGTAGCTGGCTTTCGAATGTTGAGACATTATATTTCTTAGTATTTTTTGGTTAGGTTTATATATCTAACCAATGATAGAAATTAAATATATCCAACATTCTTATGTTCTTTTGAAAAGCATTTTAACTATAGTGTTTCAAGGTTCATTTTGCTTCAAAGGATAAATGTAGTAATGCATCTAGTTTCAACACCAATCGAGACTCTTCTAGTTAATCTCGACCTTCTATCTGTTCGAGGAGATCCTACACGTCCTCTAAGCCCTAAAAACCTGCATATCTCTTCAGCCACTATCATTGATGCTCCTCCATTAAAGCCAAACGACTAGAAACTCTACAACGTTAATTCTCCTTTATGTTGAATGATTTCTTCCCTTTCTTAGTTTGTTCTACATCGTTGGAGGTCATCTATCTCAAGCCTATATAAGCTCTAACACTTTTTACTTTCAATTCAAGCTTTTTATTAATAAGAAATTTCAGTTTGCTGCAACACTTGTGTCTTGAATCAAATCATTGTTCTTGCGAATTCTAGGTAGTTCGTGGAATCAAACCACTTAAGTTTCATGTAGAGTCTCTGATCCTCGCGAGGAATAGCCTTTGGATCATATTCTCTAGCACTCGGTGTTGTGGATTCAACATCAAATCGGCTACTTCATCATCATCACCACTTCCGCATAGTTTTAGCCTTTGAATTTGCGAGTCTTGTGTTGGTGGAATCCGAGGCTTGCATCAAGTGGGAATCATCATTGAATAACTCCTTCGTTTGTACTTTGATTGGGCCGATTTCACTTCAAGATTTTTTGTAGTTGAGATAAGAACGTATTCCAAGTGGTCGTCGAGCTGGAAGAGTTGATCTTGGGCTACATTCGGCCTGGACAAGGATTGAAGATTTTCTCGGGACACCTTAATTAGATAGTTGTGGCCAGTACCAAGGTCGATGCTTGGTTTGATGTCCTTAAGAAAAAAAAAAAACGGATGAATTCTAAAAGGTAAATTCTTTTATCGATCTTACCGACAAAAATATTGTTTTTAGAAAACTCAAAGCAAAATTTGAGAACAATGTTCGGTTTTTCTTTGTTTTTTTTTTATTCGATTGGGATCATGAGATGATTTTTTTTGGATATTTCTAGGTATGCTTTGATTGTAGTGAGAAGAATCCGACATACGCATCGGTTACATACGGCATTTTTCTCTGCATTGATTGTTCAGCCATTCATCAAAGCCTCAGTGTTCATATCAGCTTCTTCAGGTAAACTTGTAGCAATTTCTTGATTCTGGCTAGGGTTTAATTGGGGCATGATAGGTTTTTAGTTCTTAAACTGTAGACTCGAGTGTGGGTTGAAATTTAAATGTCAGTTCCTTACACTAGTGGAGACTGATTAAAATCTTCGATAATATTTTCAAAGTGGTTCTCTGTCTTATTTGATCGATTAATAGCAAAAAATGCTAATGTACGTTCTCATTTTTCTTTTTCCAGTTGGTATAATAGATCAACGAATTTAGATTCATGGAGCCTTTAGCAGCTTAGGGCAATGATATTTGGTGGAAACTACCGCGCTCAGGTGTTCGTCAAGCAACATGGATGGACGGACGATGGCAATATTGAGTCTAAGTACACTTCAAGAGCTGCTGATTTGTATAGGCAGATTCTTGTTGTAGAAGCTATTGCAGAAGATACTACTACTGGTCTACTGGAACCGTCTAATGGGTGGGTTTTTCTTATTCTGTCAAGGAAGAGTTATTGATGCCACTTCTTGGCCATGTTGCTCCACCAAAGTAATCATCATGTTTCTTAGCAGATTCCGGAATGGACAGCTCGTCGATAGTTAAAGTAAGCCCGTACGTGTGTTTTAGTGACAGCATTGATCATCTAGCTAATTACTTTCATCTTTTAACTATTTTGATTACTAGGTTGAAGAATGGGATAAGGCAAGAAAGAGGTTCTCAAACGCAAAGTCCATTTCTTCTTCTCAGTTTTTTGGTAATGAGATTTAATCTTTTTTTGGAGATGAGATTAAATCTTCTGGTCTTGATGAATCAGAAACTACCCTTGAGGTAAGTAGAGATTTGCCATCATATTGTGATGTCAAACACTTGTTGCTATATCTCTATGATGTCTTTTTGATTCGATATGTTGACAGGTGAAGAAATATTTCTGGTCGTTAGTGAACAAATCAGCATGTAAAGTGAAGGAGAAGCTCGTGTCTACTCAAGATAAAGTTTATGACATCCGTAGGAAAGTGACAGACTTGATGCAGAAACTTCATGCCCATATGCTGATGCCATCCCTCTTGACACCCGTAGGCAATGGGCTGACCTAATGTATAGACGAGTAAGTTTTACCACACAGTCAAATTAATCTATCTCGGGTTCTTGATCTATTAGTTTTACCATAATTTTTCCGATAAACATATTTTCTGGTTGGTTGTTCTAAGAGGCCATTA
The DNA here is from genome assembly GCF_000004255.2 of Arabidopsis lyrata subsp. lyrata. Lineage (NCBI taxonomy): Eukaryota > Viridiplantae > Streptophyta > Magnoliopsida > Brassicales > Brassicaceae > Arabidopsis > Arabidopsis lyrata. Next base: position 3,048 of record NW_003302212.1, on the reverse strand, counting down.
GTAGTGTTGATACTCGAGATGAATTTGTCGGTCGACCCACATTTTGCCCCATACTTACCAGTGCTCAAACGGATGCGGGTAACTTACTGCGGAGTTATATGGGTTAGAAAAAAGTCAATCTAGCTATACTAGTATTTTGAAGCACATTTGTTAGCGAGTAGATTAAATTGTTATCCGACAAATTTGGTATAATCATCATATTTTAAAAATCACTAATTTTAAAAACAAATTGTTCCGGTCTACCGCAAGTTAAAATCTAGTTATTGTCTCAAATCGAACCAGATTTTGTAACTCTAGATCTAGTTTAAATCTCCAAACATGTATGTAAAGTTGTCTCAAATCGAACTTTTGTAACCGAAAAAGTCAACAGTCAACTATAAAGCATTTATAATAGATTTTTTTTTAATTAAAAATAAAACACCATTTTGGATTGGCTTTAAAAACTTCAGTGTTAAAAACACTAGAAACATTTTGGTTCAAATAAAGTATTTAGAATATCCCCCTTTGTAAACCTAAATTTCATCGTCTAATGGCTTCTGACAATCCAACGGACAAAAATATTGTTTTTAGAAAACTCAAAGCAAAATCTGAGAACAAGGTTCGATTTTCGTCAGCTTTTCTTGTATTCCTTATTTTATTTTCTGGGTTTTACGTACAGTAATTTGGAATCTTCGTTTCGTTTGTATATCCAAACTGAGGAACATAATTTCGATCATACCTAGAAGATCAGGGACTTGTTTGACTAAAAGAAGGGGTTCATGATAATTTCTATTGAATTTCTAGGTATGCTTTTTTTGTAGTGCCAAAAATCCGACATGGGCATCGGTTACATACGGTATTTTTCTCTGCATGGATTGTTCAGCCACTCATCGGAGCCTCGGTGTTCATATCAGCTTCGTCAAGTAAAACTCAGGAACAATCTTAATCCAATCTAAGCTTACACTTAATTGTACCAACTTCTTGATTCTGGCTAGGGTTTAAGGACATGATCATAGGTATTAGTTATGAAATATTAGACTCGAGTGTGGGTTGAATCTGAACTCCAGTTCCACAAGTTTCTCTAAAATAGACTCATTCAAATTATGACAAGATAATATATTTCAGAGTGGTTCTATGTCTTATTTGATCGATTTACAGCAAATACTAATGGAGCCAAGATGCTACGTTGTTTTTTTCTTTTTTCCGGTTCGATATAGATCAACGAATTTAGACTCATGGAGCCCTGAGCAACTTAGGGCAATGATGTTTGGTGGGAACTACCGCGCTCAGGTGTTCTTCAAGCAACATGGATGGACGGACAATGGCAATATCGAGTCTAAGTACACTTCAAGAGCTGCTGATTTGTATAGGCAGATTCTTGCTAAGGAAGTTGCTAAAGCCATCGCACAAGATACTACCACTGATCTACCAAAAGTATCTCCTGGGGTTTCTTCTTATTCTGTCAAGGAAGAGTTACCTCCCAAAGAAACTTCTTCTGTGATACATGAAGCTACCAGTGCCACTTCTTCGCCTAAAGCTTCTAATGAATTTTTGCCTAGTACGTTTACGAAACCTATCATTGCTAAGAGGACAGGAAAAACTGGTGGTCTTGGTGCAAGGAAGCTTACTACTAAGGTAAGCCTCGCGGGGTGTTTTTTAGAGCATGAAATGTTACTGTCCTCTTTTTTGGATGGAACCAACAGATTTTTTTCTTTCTTTCTTTCATTTCGGTAAAATGCAGCCAAAGGAAAATCATTATGAGCAGACCCCGGAAGAGTCTTCACTGCTTATTCCTGCAGCATCTTCAGCTATTAACCGCGGAATCAAATCATCAGCGGCTTTTTCATCTGCCTCTCAGTTTGAGAACAATGACGCCTTGCAATCCGGAGGACAAAGCGGTGGTGGTACACAAGTTCTTAGCCATGTTGCTCCACCAAAGTCATCATCAAGCTTCTTAGCAGATTCGGGAATGGACCGCCCGTCGATAGCTGAAGTAAGCACGTGTGTTTTAGTGACAGTATTGATCTAGCTAATTAAAGTCATCTTTTGACTATTTTGATTACTAGGTTCTTAGCCGTGTTCCTCCATCAAAGTTACCATTAAGCTTCTTTTATTTTACGGGAACGGACATGAGTTGTTTCGCCAAGAAATCAAGCTCCAGCTCGTCAGAAGTTCAAGTAAGCTTGTGTGTAATTTAGTGAAACTCCGAAACAGTTACAGTCATCTTTTAACTAATTTGATTACTAGGTTGAAGAATCAGATGAAGCAAGAAAGAGGTTCTCAAACGCAAAGTCCATTTCTTCTGCTCAGTTTTTTGGAGATGAGATGAAATCTGCTGGTCGTGATGAATCAGAAACTACCCTTGAGGTAAGTAGAGATTTGCCATCATATAATGATGTCAAACACTTGTTGCGATATCACTGTGATGTCTCTTTGATTCGATATGTTGACAGGGGAAGAATGATTTCTGGTCGTTAGTGAACAAAGCAGCATGCGAAGTGAAGGAGAAGCTCTTGTCGAAATCGAATCATCATCAAGATAAAGTGAATGACCTCCGTAGGGAAGTGACAATCTTGATGGAGATACTTCATGCCCAAGATGCTGATGCCATCCCTCTTGTAACCCGGCAGAATTGGGCTCACTTACTGTGTACAGAAGTAATTCTTACCACGCAGTCGATTTAATCTATCTTGGGTTCTTGAGCTTTTAGTGTTACCATAATTATTCTGATAAACGTATTTTCTGGTTGGCCGTTCTAACAGGCCGGTATGCTTGGTCGTCAACACACAGATTGCCCCATACTTAGAAGTGCTCAAAACGATGCGGGTAACTTACTGCGGGAGTTAATTGGGTCGAAAGGGTCAATTATGATATAAACAACATGTAAAGTTGTCTCAAGTCGAATTTGTAACTCTTGTTTAGATCTCCAAACATGTTAAGTTGTCGAACTTTTGTATCCGAAGTTTGGTCGACGACCAGAAAATCACCTTCAACAGAACAGTCTATATTTAATAAAACGTCAATGTATAAATAACAATCTCATGTATTGAGTGATTCGTTTTATGTTAT
>NW_003302213.1:2926-7365 GCF_000004255.2 Arabidopsis lyrata subsp. lyrata | reverse complement strand
TCATATTTGACTCCAAAAAAGTACCAAACTTCTTATTGCTACTCAAATCTTTGTGGGTGTGGCCGAAGTCTTATGAGTTTACGGTTTTGAAGCTTTTAAACTGAAAAACACTACTTTAGCTTATGAGATCCGGTTGCGGTTCTAGATCTTATACCCAATCATAAACGCGAGATCTAGTCATATTTGACTCCAAAAACACTAACAAAGCTTCTTATTGCTTCTAAAATCTTTGTGGGTGTGGCCAAAGTCCTATGAGTTTTCGGTTTTGGAGCTTCTAAACGTAAAAACACTACTTTAGCTTTTGGGATCCGATTGCGGTTCTAGTTCTTATACCCAATCATAAACACGATATCTAGTCATATTTGACTCCAAAAACACTAACCAAGATTCTTATTGCTTCTAAAATCTTTGTGGGTGTGGCCAAAGTCCTATGAGTTTTCGGTTTTGGAGCTTCTAAATGGAAAAAACACTACTTTAGCTTTTGGGATCCGATTGCGGTTCTAGTTCTTATACCCAATCATAAACACGAGATCTAGTCATATTTGACTCCAAAAACACTAACCAAGATTCTTATTTCTTCTCAAATCTTTGTGGGTGTGGCCAAAGTCTTATGAGTTTTCGGTTTTGAAGCTTCTAAACGGAAAAACACTACTTTAGCTTATGAGATCCGGTTGCGGTTCTAGATATTATACCCAATCATAAACATGAGATCTACTCATATTTGATTCCAAAAACACTAACCAAGCTTCTTATAGCTTCTCAAATCTTTGTGGGTGTGGCCAAAGAATTATGAGTTTTCTATTTTGAAGATTCTAAACTGAAAAACACTACTTTACCTTACGGGATCCGGTTGGTTCTAGTTCTTATACCCAATCATAAACACGAGATCTAGTCATATTTGACTCCAGAAAGGAAACAAGCTACTTATTGCTACTCAAATCTTTGTGGGTGTGGCCGAAGTCTTATGAGTTTACGGTTTTGAAGCTTTTAAACTGAAAAACACTTCTTTAGCTTATGAGATCCGGTTGCGGTTCTAGATCTTATACCCAATCATAAATGCGAGATCTAGTCATATTTGACTCCAAAAAAGGTAACCAAGCTTCTTATTGCTACTCAAATCTTTGTGGGTGTGGCCGAAGTCTTATGAGTTTACGGTTTTGAAGCTTTTAAACTGAAAAACACTACTTTAGCTTATGAGATCCGGTTGCGGTTCTAGATCTTATACCCAATCATAAACGCGAGATCTAGTCATATTTGACTCCAAAAACACTAACCAAGCTTCTTATTGATTCTAAAATCTTTGTGGGTGTAGCCAAAGTCCTATGAGTTTTCGGTTTCGGAGCTTCTAAACGGAAAAACACTACTTTAGCTTTTGGGATCCGATTGCGGTTCTAGTTCTTATACCCAATCATAAACACGATATCTAGTCATATTTGACTCCAAAAACACTAACCAAGATTCTTATTGCTTCTAAAATCTTTGTGGGTGTGGCCAAAGTTCTATGAGTTTTCGGTTTTGGAGCTTCTAAATGGAAAAAACACTACTTTAGCTTTTGGGATCCGATTACGGTTCTAGTTCTTATACCCAATCATAAACACGAGATCTAGTCATATTTGACTCCAAAAACACTAACCAAGATTCTTATTTCTTCTCAAATCTTTGTGGGTGTGGCCAAAGACTTATGAGTTTTCGGTTTTGAAGCTTCTAAACGGAAAAACACTACTTTAGCTTATGAGATCCGGTTGCGGTTCTAGATATTATACCAATCATAAACATGAGATCTACTCATATTTGATTCCAAAAACACTAACCAAGCTTCTTATAGCTTCTCAAATCTTTGTGGGTGTGGCCAAAGAATTATGAGTTTTCTATTTTGAAGATTCTAAACTGAAAAACACTACTTTACCTTACGGGATCCGGTTGGTTCTAGTTCTTATACCCAATCATAAACACGAGATCTAGTCATATTTGACTCCAGAAGGGAAACAAGCTACTTATTGCTACTCAAATCTTTGTGGGTGTGGCCGAAGTCTTATGAGTTTACGGTTTTGAAGCTTTTAAACTGAAAAACACTACTTTAGCTTATGAGATCCGGTTGCGGTTCTAGATCTTATACCCAATCATAAACGCGAGATCTAGTCATATTTGACTCCAAAAAAGGTAACCAAGCTTCTTATTGCTACTCAAATCTTTGTGGGTGTGGCCGAAGTCTTATGAGTTTACGGTTTTGAAGCTTTTAAACTGAAAAACACTACTTTAGCTTATGAGATCCGGTTGCGGTTCTAGATCTTATACCCAATCATAAACGCGAGATCTAGTCATATTTGACTCCAAAAACACTAACCAAGCTTCTTATTGCTTCTAAAATCTTTGTGGGTGTGGCCAAAGTCCTATGAGTTTTCGGTCTTGGAGCTTCTAAACGGAAAAACACTACTTTAGCTTTTGGGATCCGATTGCGGTTCTAGTTCTTATACCCAATCATAAACACGAGATCTAGTCATATTTGACTCCAAAAACACTAACCAAGGTTCTTATTGCTTCTAAAATCTTTTTGGGTGTGGCCAAAGTCCTATGAGTTTTCGGTTTTGGAGCTTCTAAATGGAAAAAACACTACTTTAGCTTTTGGGATCCGATTGTGGTTCTAGTTCCTATACCTATCCATAAACACGAGATCTAGTCATATTTGACTACAAAAACACTAACCAAGATTCTTATTTCTTCTCAAATCTTTGTGGGTGTGGCCAAAGTCTTATGAGTTTTCGGTTTTGAAGCTTCTAAACGGAAAAACACTACTTTAGCTTATGAGATCCGGTTGCGGTTCTAGATATTATACCCAATCATAAACATGAGATCTACTCATATTTGATTCCAAAAACACTAACCAAGCTTCTTATTGCTTCTCAAATCTTTTTGGGTGTGGCCAAAGAATTATGAGTTTTCTATTTTGAAGATTCTAAACTGAAAAACACTACTTTACCTTACGGGATCCAGTTGGTTCTAGTTCTTATACCCAATCATAAACACGAGATCTAGTCATATTTGACTCCAAAAAAAGTAACCAAGCTTCTTATTGCTACTCAAATCTTTGTGGGTGTGGCCGAAGTCTTATGAGTTTACGGTTTTGAAGCTTTTAAACTGAAAAACACTACTTTAGCTTATGAGATCCGGTTGCGGTTCTAGATCTTATACCCAATCATAAACGCGAGATCTAGTCATATTTGACACCAAAAACACTAACCAAGCTTCTTATTGCTTCTAAAATCTTTGTGGGTGTGGCCAAAGTCCTATGAGTTTTCGGTTTTGGAGCTTCTAAACGGAAAAACACTACTTTAGCTTTTGGGATCCGATTGCGGTTCTAGTTCTTATACCCAATCATAAACACGAGATCTAGTCATATTTGACTCCAAAAACACTAACCAAGATTCTTATTTCTCCTAAAATCTTTGTGGGTGTGGCCAAAGTCCTATGAGATTTCGGTTTTGGAGCTTCTAAATGGAAAAAACACTACTTTAGCTTTTGGGATCCGATTGCGGTTCTAGTTCTTATACCCAATCATAAACACGAGATCTAGTCATATTTGACTCCAAAAACATTAACCAAGATTCTTATTTCTTCTCAAATCTTTGTGGGTGTAGCCAAAGTCTTATGAGTTTACGGTTTTGAAGCTTCTAAACGGAAAAACACTACTTTAGCTTATGAGATCCGGTTGCGGTTCTAGATATTATACCCAATCATAAACATGAGATCTACTCATATTTGATTCCAAAAACACTAACCAAGCTTCTTATTGCTTCTCAAATCTTTGTGGGTGTGGCCAAAGAATTATGAGTTTTCTATTTTGAAGATTCTAAACTGAAAAACACTAGTTTACCTTATGGGATCCGGTTGGTTCTAGTTTTTATACCCAATCATAAACACGAAATCTAGTCATATTTGACTCCAAAAAAAGTAACCAAGCTTCTTATTGCTACTCAAATCTTTGTGGGTGTGGCCGAAGTCTTCTGAGTTTACGGTTTTGAAGCTTTTAAACTGAAAAACACTACTTTAGCTTATGAGATCCGGTTGCGGTTCTAGATCTTATACCCAATCATAAACGCGAGATCTAGTCATATTTGACTCCAAAAACACTAACAAAGCTTCTTATTGCTTCTAAAATCTTTGTGGGTTTGGCCAAAGTCCTATGAGTTTTCGGTTTTGGAGCTTCTAAACGGAAAAACACTACTTTAGCTTTTGGGATCCGATTACGGTTCTAGTTCTTATACCCAATCATAAACACGAGATCTAGTCATATTTGACTCCAAAAACACTAACCAAGATTCTTATTTCTTCTAAAATCTTTGTGGGTGTGGCCAAAGTCCTATGAGTTTTCGGTTTTGGAGCTTGTAAATGGAAAAAACACTACTATAGCTTTTGGGATCCGATTGCGGTTCTAGTTCTTA
>NW_003302213.1:1538-2826 GCF_000004255.2 Arabidopsis lyrata subsp. lyrata | reverse complement strand
TGAAAAACACTACTTTAGCTTATGAGATCCGGTTGCGGTTCTAGATATTATACCCAATCATAAACATGAGATCTACTCATATTTGATTCCAAAAACACTAACCAAGCTGGTTATAGCTTCTCAAATCTTTGTGGGTGTGGCCAAAGAATTATGAGTTTTCTATTTTGAAGATTCTAAACTGAAAAACACTACTTTACCTTACAGGATCTGGTTGGTACTAGTTCTTATACCCAATCATAAACACGAAATCTAGTCATATTTGACTCCAAAAAAAGTAACCAAGCTTCTTATTGCTACTCAAATCTTTGTGGGTGTGGCCGAAGTCTTCTGAGTTTACGGTTTTGAAGCTTTTAAACTGAAAAACACTACTTTAGCTTATGAGATCCGGTTGCGGTTCTAGATCTTATACCCAATCATAAACGCGAGATCTAGTCATATTTGACTCCAAAAACACTAACAAAGCTTCTTATTGCTTCTAAAATCTTTGTGGGTGTGGCCAAAGTCCTATGAGTTTTCGGTTTTGGAGCTTCTAAACGGAAAAACACTACTTTAGCTTTTGGGATCCGATTGCGGTTCTAGTTCTTATACCCAATCATAAACACGAGATCTAGTCATATTTGACTCCAAAAACACTAACCAAGATTCTTATTTCTTCTAAAATCTTTGTGGGTGTGGCCAAAGTCCTATGAGTTTTCGGTTTTGGAGCTTCTAAATGGAAAAAACACTACTTTAGCTTTTGGGATCCGATTGCGGTTCTAGTTCTTATACCCAATCATAAACACGAGATCTAGTCATATTTGACTCCAAAAACACTAACCAAGATTCTTATTGCTTCTCAAATCTTTGTGGGTGTGGCCAAAGTCTTATGAGTTTCCGGTTTTGAAGCTTCTAAACGGAAAAACACTACTTTAGCTTATGAGATCCGGTTGCGGTTCTAGATATTATACCCAATCATAAACATGAGATCTACTCATATTTGACTCCAAAAACACTAACCAAGCTTCTTATTGCTTCTCAAATCTTTGTGGGTGTGGCCAAAGAATTATGAGTTTGCTATTGCGAAGATTCTAAACTGAAAAACACTACTTTACCTTACGGGGATCCAGTTGGTCCCTAGTTCTTATACCCAATCATAAACCCCAGATCCTAGTCTATGTGACTCCTAAAAAAGTAACCCAAGCTTCTTTATTGCTACTCAAATCTTTGTGGGTGTGGCCGAAGTCTTATGAGTTTACGGTTTTGAAGCTTTTTAAACTTGAATAACCCTACTTTAGCTTATGAGATCCGC
>NW_003302213.1:0-842 GCF_000004255.2 Arabidopsis lyrata subsp. lyrata | reverse complement strand
GCTTTTAAACTGAGGAACACTACTTTAGCTTATGAGATCCGATTGCGGTTCTAAGTTCTTATACCCAATCATGAACGCGAGATCTAGTCATAATTGACTCCAAAAGACACTTACCAAGATTCTTATTGCATCTAAAATCATTATGGGTGTGGCCAAAGTCCTATGAGTATTCGGTTTTGGAGCTTCTAAATGGGAGAAACACTACTTTAGCTTTTGGGATCCGATTGCGGTTCTAGTTCTTATACCCAATCATAAACACGAGATCTAGTCATATTTGACTCCAAAAACACTAACCAAGATTCTTATTTCTTCTCAAATCTTTGTGGGTAGTGGCCAAAGTCTTATTAGTTTTCGGTTTTGAAGCTTCTAAACGGAAAAACACTACTTTAGCTTATGAGATCCGGTTGCGGTTCTAGATATTATACCTAATCATAAACATGAGATCTACTCATATTTGATTCCAAAAACACTAACCAAGCTTCTTATAGCTTCTCAAATCTTTGTGGGTGTGGCCAAAGAATTATGAGTTTTCTATTTTGAAGATTCTAAACTGAAAAACACTACTTTACCTTACAGGATCTGGTTGGTACTAGTTCTTATACCCAATCATAAACACGAGATCTAGTCATATTTGACTCCAAAAAAAGTAACCAAGCTTCTTATTGCTACTCAAATCTTTGTGGGTGTGGCCGAAGTCTTATGAGTTTACGGTTTTGAAGATTTTAAACTGAAAACACTACTTTAGCTTATGAGATCCGGTTGCGGTTCTAGATCTTATACCCAATCATATACGCGAGATCTAGTCATATTTGAGCTCAAAGGATAAGATCAACTGCTTCTTA
>NW_003302214.1:6452-7398 GCF_000004255.2 Arabidopsis lyrata subsp. lyrata | reverse complement strand
TCCCAATGTCATCTGTAGGAGCGTGCATGAACTGAGATAGGCGGTTCGTAGCATAAGAAATATCGGGTCTCGTGAATGCTAAGTATTGTAGACTTCCGACAACGCAACGATATTGAGTAGCATCAGTGAGTAGCGTACCGTTAAATAGGGTGAGTTTCGGAGACGACGCCATGGGTGAAGTAACTGGCTTCGCGGAGAGCATGTTGGTACGCTCTAAGAGATCAAGAATATACCGACGCTGAGTTAAGTGAAGACCCGATGGTGTGCGTTTGGCTTCAATACCCAAAAAGTATGAAAGTTCTTCATGTTCCTTGACAGAGAATCGACTAGCCAGAGTATCGAGTGTCTCTTTAATCAAAACATTGTCGTTGCCCGTGACAAGTATATCGTCCACATAGATCAGCATATAGATGAAAGACTTGCCTTTCTTCAAAATGAAAAGTGAGGTATCTGCCACTGAGTTTTGAAAACCCACGGAGAGAAGAAAATTTCTTAGCTCATTGTACCAAGCTCGTGGGGCTTGTTTAAGACCATATAACGCCTTTTTAAGATGACATACGTAATCCGGATGATCGCCATCAATGAAACCAGGAGGCTGAACCATATAAACATCCTCCTTTAAAGTACCTTGTAGGAATGCGTTATTGACGTCAAGTTGTCGTATAGGCCAATCGCGGTCAACAGCAATGCCGAGAACAAGGCGTATGGTTGTTGATTTGATAACTGGGCTAAACGTCTCAGAATAATCAAGTCCCGCTTGTTGATTGTAGCCTTTTGCTACTAGACGAGCTTTGTACCTGCGAATCGAGCCATCAGGATTATATTTTGTTGTAAAAATCCACTTACAGCCCACTATATTGACTGTCGGTGGCGGAGGTGGGACAAGATCCCATGTGTGATTGGCAAGCTGAGCATTGTACTCCTCGGACATCGCATGACGCCATTT
>NW_003302214.1:2997-6141 GCF_000004255.2 Arabidopsis lyrata subsp. lyrata | reverse complement strand
TTGAGATTGGGCAGATTGTCTTGTTGTCCTTCTTGGGCTTGATTGTCTTTTTGAGTTTCTTGGGCCTGATTCATTGATTCACTTTGGGCTTCTCTCTCTTGGCCCATAGAGGAATTGTGACTTGAAGACGATGGTGATCGTGAAACAGAGGAGGACGGCGAAATTGGTTGGTCCGGTGAGGACGGTGCTGGTGACGATGGTGCCGATGACGGCGGAGCTGCTGGAGACGATGGAGCCGACGATGAGGACGTCGTTGAATGCGACGATGATGCCATTGTTTTCGAACCAGACACTTCCAATGGTGAAGAACCCGAGTTCGAAGGCGTGTCATTGGAGATCTCTATGAGCGACGGTGGGTTGAAGGGAATTGGTGTGGACGTAATTGTGGAGGCTGTTTGTTCAGAGGTGGTAGGAATTGAGCTTTGTAGTGTTTTAAACGGAAAGGAAGTTTCATCAAAACGTACATGTCGTGAAACATATATACGTTGAGAGGAAGGTTCAAGACATAAGTAGGCACTTTGAGTGAGAGAGTATCCTAGGAAGACACATGGAGAGGATTTTGGATCAAGCTTGTTGTTGTTATACGGCCTTAACCATGGAAAACATAAGCACCCAAAGATTTTGAGCTTTTCATAGTTGGGATTGGTTTGGAAAAGTTTCTGGAAAGGAGATTGAAGTGATAAGATAGGAGTAGGCATACGGTTAATAAGGTATACCGCAGCAGAAAATGCATATGTCCAATAGGTGTTTGGAATACAAGCATGTGTGAGAAGAGAAAGACCCGTTTCGACAATATGACGATGTCGTCTTTCGGATAACCCGTTATGTTCAGGGGTATGGGGAGGAGTGGTTAGGTGGGAAATACCATGTGTGGCTAGAAAAGATTTAAGGGCAATGTATTCGCCACCATTGTCAGAGAACAATGTGACGATTTTGGTTTGGAATTTATTTTCGACAAGTGCTTTAAATTTGATAAATGTTTCTGTGACATGAGATTTTAATTTGAGAGGATACAACCATGTATAGCGAGTGTAATGGTCTACAATTATAAGATAGTACTTATAATTATCCGTAGAAACCACCGGAGATGTCCACACATCACTAAACAAGATTTCAAGAGGACGAGAGGAGGAGATTGAAGTTTCGGAAAAAGAGAGTTTGTGACTTTTATTTATTGAACAGTCGTTACAAAGAGAAGAGGACTGTTTTGAAGAATGAGGTAAGGAGAATTGAGAAACAATTGTTTTTAAAATTTGAAAGGAGGGATGACCCAAACGAAAATGCCACTCTTGTAAAGAGGGTTTATTTGACGTAGAAATGAAAAACGAAGTTGGTAGAGGCTTGGTAATGGGCCACTCATAGAGTTCTCCATTAGTTTGACCTTGGAGTAATTGGGCCCCCGAGCTGAGATCCTTCACCTGAAAATGTGCAGGAAAGAATTCAACCGAAACACCGTTAGCATTACAAAGTCGATACACCGAGACTAGATTTTTTTGTATATTTGGCACACATAAAACATCACGCAAAGATAAGAGTTTTGAGGAAGATGGAAGAGATGTTGAACCAGTGTGCGAGATGCGGAGACCAGAGCCATCACCGATCATCACTTCCTCACCACCATGGTACGGCTGGTGAAGAGAGAGGTTGCTCAGGTCGGATGTGATATGGTGTGTCGCGCCGGAGTCGAGGATCCACGGATTCTGACTCAACTGAGAAGGAGTTGCTGTGGCTAAATTTGCACGAGGCAGCCATGGAGACGGAGGGTACGGCGGTGTTGGGAGGAGCGGTGGAGCAGAGCATTGTTGATTAGTCAAGGCTTGTAGTTGATAGCAGCGTTTAGCGGAATGGCCTTGAACACCACATATCTGACATTTCCCGAGATACGGCTTGGACTGTCGGGAACCATTGCCACGAGGATTGTATGAAGGTCTCCATTGTTGAATCTGCTGGTTGCTTGGTGGTTTCGGAGTAGAGCGATTGTTGCGGTTGTTGGTGACATAATTGGCTGTGATCGGAAGAGAGGAGGGAGGAGCTGCTGTCATGAGGTTAGCTTCGTGATTAAGAAGCTTCTCATGTAGTTCCGTGAGGCTTGGAGGAACATCACGGCCTTCCATCTGATTCACTATCGACTTGTAGTCCTCGGAGAGCCCATCGAGAATGTACTCAATCTGATCCTCATGATCAATGACTTTGCCGAGAAGAGCCAATTGATCAAATCGAGTAGTGAGACCTTGAAAGTATTCGTCGATGGTTCGTGTACCTTTTGTCCATTGTTTGACTTGGTGTTTGAGTTGCTTGATGTGACCACGGCTAGGTTTGGCGTAGGTCTGAGCAAGAGTGAGCCACACATCGGCAGAAGTGAGAGCACGGGACACAAGGGGCTGAACAGAGGCTGAGAGTGCGCCGATGAGGCCTGAATAGACCAAGCGGTCTTGTCTCTTCCATAGATCGAAGGCAGGATTTGGTGTGTTAACATCGTTAACAACCAAGATCGGCTCCGGAACGGCGGCGGATGGGTCAAGGAATTTTGCAAGAGAGTAACCATCAAAGATGGCATGAACTTGTCTGCTCCACATGAGATAGTTTGTGGCATTGAGTTTGATAACATTGTTCATGTTAACATTCACGAGAGTGGTGGGGGTGACGGCTACTGTTTCGGAGTTGTTGTTGTTGTTGTTCTCTGCCATTGACGAGAGGAAGAAGAGAACAGAGAGGTATTAAAAAGAATGAGAACAGAGAGATTTTAAAGAGAAGAAGAGGGAGGCTCTGATACCATATAAGAATGTTGAATTGGATGATTCTATTAGTGATGAGATTACAAGTATATATACAAGACATTGAGTCTAGGGTAGCCCTAATCACACTTAATTACAGAATAAGAGATTGATATGAGATTGATATAGTCAATATACGATTGACATAATTGGCTCCTCAATTATCTCCGTGATAAGTCCACGATTAATCTCCGTTTTTAATCCGATTTTCCGATTACTCGCTAGGCCCATACCGAGCGTCCGACTAGCGCCTAGCGATTTCTCGAACAAGGGTTATATCTAGTTATAATTATCAAAGAAAATTTTGAAATCACTAATTATTAGCTTTAGAAGAAAGCCACAAAATAATTAGAGTTAATTATTCTTTTGG
>NW_003302214.1:1830-2896 GCF_000004255.2 Arabidopsis lyrata subsp. lyrata | reverse complement strand
TTCACGGACTGGATCAGTGTTAAGAAGGGATAAGATTGGATAGAGAAGTGAGATGATAAGTTTTGTTGTAGAATTCGTATATGGATATATAGTTCCATTGATAACATAGATTGATGACCATGTAAATCATATATATATATATATATGTATATATGTATAATAGCCAAACTTTTCTTTAAGTTTTCAAATTTTGAATATATATAATGTTCATTTCAATATTTCTATAGACTGTTTAAATACAAAAATTGAGGTCATTATTCGTAAATTCGAATTTATATTTATCACTCTGTTGTGTAGTTGTGGTGAGTTAATGTTTTTAATCAAAAAAAAGGAGAATAATATGATTATAGTCCAAAGATTTTCCAGTTTGAATAATGATAGAATACAATGAAGCTAAAAAAAAAAAAAATCAATAGATATTTTCTCACTTATTTAAACTAAATGGAAAAAATAAATAAAAAGTAAATATTTAAAAACCGAAAGATAAATCATCACGATGAGTGAACACAAGTGGATCTGCTTCTCGTGAACATATTCCAATCCGACGACAAGTTGTAGTCGAACACCCGATTTCTCACATGTGGATAACCCCATAACCTGTAATCCGATGGATTAAAAACAGGCGACTCCTTCTTTAATCGGTTTTGGTTTGGTATACCATAAACCGGGGTTTCCTTGGTTCGGTTCCCCATGAAGATTGCACTATTGGTTTTTAGACACCTCTCTATCACCTTGTTCTCTTCTCTGAACTTGTCCCTAATGTCCTTGAGGGTTTGGCAGAACCGGTTTGGTTTAGAATCGTTACGGTTCTCTTTGGTTTTGTGTGAGACTCGGCTGCATTTTAGACAAATGTTCTTTCGTCGATCTGTGTTGAAGCTTATTCTCCTTGTTTCGTCTGAAAGACATAAATAAGCCTACATGGGACGCCAAAACCGGTTAAAAGGATCATCCCTAGTATATTTTTGTATTGGTAAAATGAATGAATTCATAGTTAACACATGCATGATGATGCTATGGTTAAGCGTACGACATCATGTCCACACACACATTTTATATATATCATAAT
>NW_003302214.1:0-1414 GCF_000004255.2 Arabidopsis lyrata subsp. lyrata | reverse complement strand
GATTTTTTAAAAAATAAATGAGATGAGAAAGAAAAATATAGCCGACCTCGTGGATGAGCTTAAAAGCAATATCTGCCTTTGGGTGATTGTTTTTATCCGGATGAACTTTCAAAGCTGATCAATGTAACCATTTATCTCATAAATACATATACCATAACCAAAATTATTTAAATTCTAGCAATGTTTAGCTAATCAAAATCAAATTTGATAACGAAACTGAAATACAACCGGACCTAATTTGTGATATCTTTTACGTATGACCTTGACCTCTGCATCTTCCTGGATCTGTTTTTTACCAAAATCAATCTGAGTGTAATCTTTATCTTCTTACTTGAATAAAAAGAGCTCGTCCAATCTATTTAGATAAATTGAGAAAAGAAAAAGAAAGAACATACATACACCGAGAATGAGATACCAGTCGATGAAACATGATGAACCGGATGAGATGCAATTGATGTGAATGCAAGAGATTGGTGATCTCGATAGGGATAAAATATCTGAGACCAATGCCGCTTTTGGATCCGGTCCGGGTCGGATCTTACCCATCGCAACCAAAGTTTCCAGAAAAATGGAGGTGAAGGCAAAAAAAAAAAATATATGGAAGGAGTGAGTAGAACAGAAAGAGAGAGAGAGAAGACGTTAAGAGAAGGCAGGCAGACTTTGCGGGATAGACCCATTTTAAATTGGGAGAGAGAGAGAAACTTAAATTAATCCATTTATGATAAATTAAATCTTCAAATACTCGTATTTACTGTAAATATCAAAACGGAGAACGAGTAAAACTAATAAGGTAAAGAAAACTACCGTCGATATAGCCGTTTATCCACATTGTAACTCGCTTTTACAGCAAATATTGAAATATAGTTTTATATATATCCCAATTCAATAGAATTGAGTAAGATATAAAATAAGATAAACGGCTATATGATTATTTTCTACCGACATAAATGTCGATTAGTTTGTTTTATTTGGCGTTGTTAAACAAAATAAATATAACGGTAATTACATAATCATTTCAACGACGGACTATAATAGTTATTTAGAGTTTTTTTGGTTGATGGTGATCAACTAAACTCTTTTAATTAATTCGGACATATATTTCTCAGAAAATATATTAGTTAGATAGCTGTTAAATGTATAGAATTTAATAGTGAAACACGAAACTTGTGATACATAGAAGAGAAGTAAACAGACACTTTAATTATGCTTTTATTTGACATCAAATGACAAAGGTGAAACAATCAAAGTAGATGAAAGCGGACTACCCAACTATTCTTCTCTTTTTACAGTTTACATGAAACATTTTTTTTTCCTTATATGATAATCGTTTACATATAACATTGAAGCAGAGAGAATTTTATATTGGTTTCTTAGCACAGTATTTTGCATGGATTGAATCAAAAAACCTCGGAAG
>NW_003302215.1:0-6594 GCF_000004255.2 Arabidopsis lyrata subsp. lyrata | reverse complement strand
GAACCAACAAAATATTTCAAATCTAAAAGAAAGTCGGTTCATCTATCGGATTTAACTATATATATATATATATATATATATATTGTGACCATATACCTTAAATTCGTAATGATATACGTGTTGTACGAATAAAAAATTGCATTGTCCAAATCAAACTCTAGAGCTCTAAATGCATTAGAGACTATTATAGGGTACAACAATCTTATAAAAGTCAACCAAATCAATTGTTTTTTCCTAAATATGAAAGATCTATCTTACTCCCCTATTTCATTTCGTCCATTAATAACTTATCATCTAATACATCAAAAAAATTGTTCTCTTTCATAAAAATCAGTTGCATTAGTTAATATGTATTTTTCGTATAAGATTCTAGGTCGACCCAGATTTAAGAGATTCATTCAGTAAGAACCTCTCCCAACCAAAAATCTATTTGCTTTACATCATCATATTCTAGCACATGCGATTATGATGAATGGTTCCACAAACAACTCCAAGACATACATCAATCCCCGCAATATTTTGGATCTCTAACTGAGGATTCGGCCTAAGCAAAACTCATGATAAAAAACTTCATACCACAATAAACAATTCTGCCTACAACACTCTAGAATTTCTGATAAACTTTGATCAAATAATCAGCAAAAAGTAAACTCTAAAAATCGAATTCAAGACTTGGTACTAATTAGTATAATTTTGTAAATGGTTATTTTACTAAATACTCACTAAATACAAATTAAAGTTTATAGTTTTTGTCAATTTCAATTCACGCCCTCACTATAGTGTTGCCACGAGCAAGTTCCAAGATTAGAGTCACTCAAAGGCCTCCATCTTGAGGGAGCATATAGAGAATATAAGAATATGTGCAAAAGGGTTAAACTGTAATCGTCTTTTACCTAATTTATCATATTTTTTTTGTATATATATATATATATATATATATATATACGTCATGCAAAGAGACCTAAAGGCGGTGCGGTGTGGGAGCCGAAACTTGCACAATCGAAATTTGTATAGGGTTTCTTTTAGGAATACAATTTCGCGAGAATTTCAAAGAACAACAGAAAAACTTGTAACCAAAGATGGTGTTCTCGATATTATTAATGAAAGGATTAGATTTTGATCGTACAAAGAACTAGATCTCGAAAAGAGAAGTGTTTGTGTTTTTGTGGTGATTGCTTTCGAATATCAGAGCTTTTGTGTAGTCTGAAGTCGAGAGCATTTTCTTCTATCCCTTTGGCGAAGTCCTAGAGTCGCATTATATAGAGATGATAAACCGCCTCACCAGCGATATTCTCAGAAGATTTTCATTTTCGTCGGAGTCGGCTTACAATATCGCGGATAAGGATACTTTCCTTATTCTTCGGAGGTTTTTGGAAGATTTCCCGATTTGCCATGATCATTCAAGATTCTTCCATATCATTTCCGAGAATCCCAGAAATGATCCTTTTTTTCGGAAATGATACCGTTCTATTCAGAAGTGATCTTTTGAAACAAATATTTACAAAGTATTTGCCTCGGGTGATCCGACAAACTTCTCCTCGGGCCGCCCTGAAGACTTCTCCTCGGGTGATTTTATTCGGGAAACGACCTCGGGATACTTGGTGAAGTCGACTCGGGGTACAGACGTAGAAGATTGGTTTCTGCTCGCCTCTATCTTCTCTAACGATCACTCCGCTGACCAAGGCATCTGAAACGACAACGTATAAGAACAGTGGCTCGCTCGTGACTGGTTTCGCCAAAACTGGGGGGTTTGCTAGATATTTCTTTAGTTCCTGGAAAACTTCTTCACATCAATCGATCCATTCGAATTTCTTATTTCCTCGCAGTATGTCGTAGAAGGCCAGACACTTAACGGTAGATCGAGAGATGAATCGGTTTAGGGCTGCAACTCTCCCAGTTAAACGTTGCACCTCACGTTTGTTTTGTGATGAGGCCATCTTCAATAGGGCGTCGATTTGCTTTGGGTTTGCCTCGATGCCGCGGTGGGTTACTAGATACCCAAGGAATTCGCCTGATTTTACCACGAAGCGACATTTGGCTGGGTTGAGTTTCAAGTTGTGTTGGTTAAGTTGTCGGAAGCAGTCGCGCAGGTGGGTCACATGGTCATTCTCTTTAAGTTATTTCACCAACATGTCGTCGATGTATACCTCCATGGTCTTCCCGAGCTATTCGGCGAACATTCTGTTGATGAGCCGTTGGTACGTTGTGCCAGCGTTTTTGAACCCAAACGGCATGACTTTGTACCAGTAAATGTCTCGGTCTGTAATGAATGCTATCTTCTCGCGGTCGTCGAGATGCATTAGTATCTGGTTATAGCTGGCGAAGGCATCCATGAACGATAGGAGCGTCATCAAGGTTTCTCCTCATCCGGCATTCCTCGGGTTCTCTTTGGAGCTTCAGGATTCCTTGGTTCGGGTTCCCTTGTTGTGTCAACCTGCTCAGGCTGAACCTGTTTTGGCTTCAGGTCTTTGAGGGTTACGTTCGTACCGAGCTCTCCTGCTAGAAATTTGGCCGCTAACTTTGCTTCGAGGCTTTGGCATCTGGAAGTATGGTGCCTGAAAGTCTTGTGATGCTCGCAGTACTCTTATTTGTTGCTTGGTGTTTGATATCTTGTCCACGTAAACGAGTCTCTTCCTCGGCCTCGGACTCGGCCTCGGGCAGCGTTGACTTGGTAGTTGTTGGCTCCTGAGAAACTGCACCCCTCGTGGTATGTGTATGTTCCGCCCTGATTCACCTTCTTCTGGATCAGTGGTCCTGCTTGTGCTTTCTCAGCTCGGGTCACATGTTTCGTCGGCTCGTGCCTCTTTGCTAGTAGCTCCATTTCCTCTTCATGGGCGACGAAATCTGAAGGTCGATGCAATACGTCACGGATCGTGGTAGGTTTGGAGAGGTTTAGCTCATTTCTGAATTCTGACTTATACCACATGGCCTTTCTCAGAGCTGAGAGGGCGGCAACGTCGGTTATTCCCTCAACTCTAGCTAGTGTTGACTTGAACGTAGGAAGGAAATCCCTTAGCGGTTCGTTGGGTTGTTGGGACAGTGACCAGAGATCTGCGTTGGATGTACTGGGGTCGATTAATACGGAATATTGTTTGACGAATAGCGTTGATAGTTCGTCAAAGCTATCAACCGAGTTTCGGTCCAATCTTGAGAACCAATCTAGTGCGGGTCCTTTGAGGTGCTCCACGAATAGTAAACATAGACATGTGTCTTTCTCCCCGGGTTTGAATCTGGCTTGGGCCACGGCTATCATGAAGGACTTCAGATGCCCCTTCGGATCGGATGTTCCGTTGAAGTAAGTTAACATTCTTCTGGTCATCGGCCTTCTTCTGGAGCTGAACCATCATGTCCTTTAGCTCGGCCAAAATTACGGGGATCGCCAGTTCAGCCAGAGGATTTTGAGGGTTCGGAAGACCTCCGCCGGCAAGTAACTGGCCATCGTCCACAATCATATTCTTTGGTGATTAAGCTCTGTGTTCTTGGAGTAAAAGAATTCTATAGTATCCCCCATAGACGGCGCCAAACTGAGGAAGTCAAAACTTGCACAATCGAAATTTATCTAGGGTTTCTTTTAGGGATACAATTTCGTGAGAATCTCAAAGAACAATAAACAAACTTGTAACCAAAGATGGTGTTCTTGATATTATTAATGATAGGATTAGGTTTTGATCGTATAAAGAACTAGATCTCGAAAAGAAAAGTGTTTGTTGTTTTTGTGGTGATTGCCTTCGAATATCTGAGCTTTTGTGTACTCTGAAGTCGAGAGCGTTTTCTTCTGTCTCTTTGGCGAAGTCCTAGAGTCGCATTATATAGAGATGATAAACCGCCTCACCAACGATATTCTCGGAAGATTTACATTTTCCTCGGAGTCGGCTTAGAATATCGCGGATAAGGATACTTTCCTTATTCTTCGAAAGTTTTTGAAAGATTTCCCGATTTGCCATGATCCTTCAAGATTCTTCCCTATCATTTCCGAGTATCCCGGAAATAATTATTCTTTTTCGGAAAAGATACCGTTCTATTCAGAAGTGATCTTTTTAAATGAATATTTTACCAAGTATTTGACTCGGGTGATCCGACAAACTTCTCCTCGGACCACCCTGGACCACCCTGAAGACTTCTCCTCGGGTGATTTTATTCGGGAAACGACCTCGGGACACTTGGTGAAGTCGGCTCGGGGTACGGTGATGGTATGTCTTGTACCCGAGGCGATTATGAACTGTCCCGAAAATGTCTCCGAGGCGACGAAGCAAAACAAGGTGTACCCCGAGGTGGTAAAAAGGGTCCCCGAGGCGATGATAGTTTACCCCGAGGTGATGATTACGTCCTGCGGTGATGAAGTCAAACAGAGTGTACCCCGAGGCGATGACCACGAGGTGTTTTCATCCTTGATGTTTGGCTCGGTCTAAAGGAATGGGTTAAACCCGACCCCAACATGCGGTATTCAAACATTTTTTGAATAACGCATCTATGTTCTCCATGTAATTTATACAAATTGCCGTTTTCTATAAATAAATAGAAGAGGATAATATCTTGGAATTAAAACCAATTGATAAAATTATAGACTGCTTTCAATATCAAAAGCATTTTTTACCCAGCGGTCCAAAGAAAACCGCCTCGGATAATACACAAATTGTGTTTTTCTTTTTTGTTTGATATTTTATTAATATACACCTGCAAAACAAAAGAAAAACTCTCTCTCACTCACTAATCCGCATCCTCTTAGATTTGTACAATAATATAATTTGTTATTCTTTTCTTTTAAATAGGTATTTTATACAAACTACAAAATTTACATAATATAATTTTTTTAATAGGTATTTTATAAAAACAGAATAATAATCATAATTCATATTGTACCGCTTATTATACACTACTTGTCCCGCATTACGCATGTACCGCAGTTTAACCGTACCACTTTCTTAATTCATTTACCATGCACTAATACGCTGTCACTATTCGGATCCATAATTTTACTCTTCTCTGCTAATTATATAAAAAAAAAATTGGGTAGGAAAGTATATTTAAGTTTCTAATTAGCAAATATGATAGTTTTCTTTAGGATTTTGGTATTGAGTAGTTTTTACTATACCTGTTACATGTCTACCTTCACCAAAATTATATATTTACAATACAACCATTGGATTTAAGATAGAAAGAAAATAAATTAAAATAAAAATGAGAAAAATCAATGCTTTCCATCATAATAAGGTTTTGGATTTTCTAATAAACCTTAAAATTAATTGATTTAAAAGTAGAAATCGATGTGTCAGAGCTATCGCCATGGCGACCCGTTTTGGAATACCGCCCATTGAAGAGACTACTCGAACTAATAGAGTTTCTAGCTATGTTTAGGAGCTTTTCTGCTATCGACGTCTTCAATATAAAATATAATACGAAAAATAACAAAAATAACATCATATAGAACAAAATTAATATTCGTACATATTAATTAAAAAAAAACATTTTATAAGGAGTAAAATAGTATATATTATAGTTTACATGATAACTATTATACGGTTATGGTTTTTTTTAGCGGCCAATGGTTTTATTAAAAAGCCTAATAGACTAGTACAGAAAGGACAGCAGTTACATAATTAAAACAAAAATTAATAGTCCTAAAAACATATCTAAGCTCAACAAATCATATATATATTCATCTCCATTGTCAATTTTAGATTATCATCGTATAAGTAATCATTCTTTCATCCTCTTCCACTATATTTATGTATCTATTTTTTATGTTCTTATATCAGTTGAAAATAAATAAAAACATCATTGTAAAAATTTGATTCTAAATTTATTTTAGAAAATATGATATATATCTAACATTGTTTTCAGTTTTTATTTATTAACTTATTTTTTCTTTATTTTTCATATTTTTAATTTAAATTTACATATGTAAAATTAAAGTGTTGAAGGCTATAACAAAACTTTTAGGTTATTGGTGATGGAGAGTTAAAAATATCAATTCCAAATTTCCAAACATCGCACAACAAAGAAATGAAGTTGAACAAATCCATCTCCATTCTCTACTTTGGATGTTTGATTATTTTCCAAAATACTCATATACTTGTTTTTTAATTATGCAATACTTAATAAATTTAATTCTTATAATACATTTATCAAATAATTTTTTCTTACATCTTTCTTATCTCAAATAAATTGTTGTAATTCATTCTTAATATATGTATCATTATCTTTAGTTTTATGATCTAATAGATAATTATACAAAGATCGTTATAATGTATTTTATTTAAAATTTGAGGTTTAAGTGTTTTTTGAAAACAAAAAGAGCTTCATCAAAAAAATTTGGTCTTTAAGATTAAAAAATTGAAATCATATGTTTTATGATGAAATTAAATTTAGTTAGAAAAAAAATTAGAATTTGACCTATCACTCATACTTAAATAGAGTGGAATATAGAAGAAAAAAAACTATAATTAAACCAAAGTCATGTTATTAAATCCTATAAGGATGAAACCATTAGTATGAAATCTAGCAATAGAATTTAAATTGATGAGTGAAATTAAAATTTAAGAATAAGATAGAAGCGCTCCTTGGAGTTTTTAAAAAAATTAGATTAACTTCATA
>NW_003302216.1:0-6608 GCF_000004255.2 Arabidopsis lyrata subsp. lyrata | reverse complement strand
AGCCACACATATTCACAAAAGAAGTCAAAAATCTCAACATCAATACAAGAATTGATCAAAATCAAATAGTTCTAACTCCAAATTTGTTAGTCATTTATATTAACAATTTTTGAACTCATTGTAACCCAAATCAACAGCTATTTCTCCAAAAATCACCAAAATTTCGAGAATTACCAAACTCATAAACCCAGATTTATCAAAATTCAAAATTCTTCAAACTTTGTACCAATTATAAACAATGGGTTTGTTATATGAGCAACACTCATCAATTTTAAGCACATAATCTACCCAAAATCGATTGGGTTTCTCTATTGAAGTAGCATGGGCAATTTGCTTCTCAAATCAAAAATCAAACAAGACTTAGCAAGTCTAATCCATCAATTAAACAATCAAAGCATGTGTTCTTGACCATTGGAAACCATAATCTAGAATCAAACCGTTGAGAAGAAGCTATTCAAGCAGGGAGAAGTGATTTTCGATTTTTCACCTTGATTTTTCCAAAAACGGACTGTAAATTAGGATTTTGGAGGACATACCTTTCTAAATCGAATGATTGAGTGCCAAAATCAGAAAGGTTGTCAAAAATCGTATGGGTTAGAGCCAAAAATCATTAAAATCGGAGTAGAATCGAGTGAGATAGAGAGATTTTTGTGTTTTCAAATTAAATGAGAAACGGCGGAATATTTGAGAAGAAGAAGAAGGAGTCGCGAATCGGGTTTCTCAATCGGTTTGCAAGCGATCGGATCTGTTTAGTTGATTATTGCAATTTTGCCGCTCGGTTTCGTCGATCGGTTGTAAACCGATCTGATTGTAACTTTTGCTCCGCAACTCCGTTTCAGTAAAACTCACCACCGTTGGAATGCTAATTCAATTTCCTACAACTTTCATGTGATCACAAGGTATAGGCTTCGTATGATGTGATCTTTGTTCAATGTGTGTGGTATGAACAATTCCTCAGTTTTTCTTTTCTTTTTTATCCATGTTTTTGCTTAACTTATTACACCAAACCATAAGGATAATATATCACATACGAACCATTCATTACATTGTTGCTTTTTATCCAGTCTAACAAACCAAAATTAGCGAATACAGGAGGCTTTGTACTATACTTGGTGCATATCCACATGTGTTTGAAAGGGATATCCAAAAACAACTTCACCAGCCTGCACCATTTGCACTCCTGTCCCCACTATAATACATCATCTGGAAAATCAGTCCAACGTTGAGCCTTCTTTGGCCTCCGCTTCATACACTTGGCAAGCTTTTAGCTTATATTTACATCACCAAAAAACCAACTAACTTAACAACACGCCTTTTTTGTGTTTTAAGTGATTGCATTCCTCCCCATCCTCTTACCAAGTTCACTACCCATATGCTTCTATTTACACAAATATACAGACCTGCTTCCACACTCCCATTCTTTTCAGCTTTATCCTACATAAAATTTCAATAGTTTTGATTCAGAACAACAGTTATTTGTGGACGTGCTACATGACATGTACAGTAAACAAAGCTTACATTATGGTATAGGGTTGCGGCATGTTGCCCTGTTATGGCCTGTCGCAAAGCACCTGCTACACCTACTTGGTCCATTCGAGCGCTTCTTCTTTCGTCCCTATAATAGATTACACAGATTACAAGAGTCATTCACCCAAATTTAAAGGTTTGGTACTTTTAAACACGACAACTTACCACTGTCTCGCCAATAGACGGGATTCTCCTCTTTT
Source organism: Arabidopsis lyrata subsp. lyrata (assembly GCF_000004255.2). Taxonomy (NCBI): domain Eukaryota; kingdom Viridiplantae; phylum Streptophyta; class Magnoliopsida; order Brassicales; family Brassicaceae; genus Arabidopsis; species Arabidopsis lyrata. The sequence continues at coordinate 4,881 of NW_003302216.1, read as the reverse complement.
TTGGACGGCCTGGTCCTGGATTCACCTGGGGAGGGTTGGTCTCGTCATCAACTAACTCTTGTGGGACATCCGCGTCCTCCACATTAGGTACAGGCATTACAACAGCACTATACGCGTTAACCCATTCCCCAGTTTTGTAATGGTTATCCACCATCTCTGGTATTGGAACCCCATGAGCCCTTGCAGCAGCCAACGCATGGCAGCAAGGAATACCAAGTGTTTCAAATACCTTGCAGCTGCATGTTTTTGCGTTGAGATTAACAATGAAAGCTACACCTTTGCTATTGCTTACTTGGTAATAGGCTTCACTTGCAGGTGCAACACTTAATCCTCCAGACTCTGATAGGTGCTTCATAAGTATCTCCTCCACCTCAGGTGTCACTGGACTCAGATGCTTGTTTGCCTTCACTCGTCTACAGTAGAACCATCTCATCAACATCATCCTAATTGTTTCAACCATTGAAACAATAGGAAACTCTAAAGCCTTGGCCATTGCAGCGTTAAGACTCTCTGCAACGTTGCTGCTCATAATGTTGTATCTTTTTCCCTGGAAATAAACTCTTGACCAGTGAGAGATTCCTATACCTCTGAGATAATTTGCACACAAGTGACTCCTCCTTTCAATTTCATCAAACTTGTTTCTGAATTCCCCAACTGTGTATGCTGTAGCTGCTTTCAACAACAACAAAGCAAGCCCTTTCTGTCTACTGTATCTGCTCTTGACATTTCGGTAAAGATGCACCGCACATGATCCATGCTTTGCGGTTGGATACACTTTACGCATCGCCGCGTAGATAGCATTGTGCCTGTCAGAAACAATAACTAAGTCATCTGCATCTGGAACAATGGATACAAGTTGTGTGAAAAACCATGTCCATGCATCCTCATTTTCAGAATCGACCACTCCAAACCCCAGAGGCAGTATCTGAAAATTTCCATCTTGAAAGCTAGCAGTCAGCAAACAACCTCTAAACTTTGCTTTGATTGTGGTTGCATCAATAATCATAACTTTTCTCATGAACTGTGCTGCATGAATGCACGCTCCAATAGCGAAGAACAAATACTTAAACTTACACTTAGATGACCCATATCCCGTGGTGACAACGTCATACACTGTCCCGGGATTGCTTTGTTTCAAAAGGTGTAAATACACCACTAGAAGCTTGTAACTGTCTTCTGCGGTTCCTCGAGCTTCAATAACAGCTCTCTCCTTCGAATGCCATGCCTTCATGTAATTTATCGAAACACGCAGCTCATCCAATATTATATCAGGAATGTCTACAGCCCTTGGACCGAGCTTTCCATTCGCATACTTTGATTTCAACACTTCTGCTATAACTTTGCAAGATGCCTTCTTTCCATACTGCCCACGGGATGTAATGTCACATGTGTGTGTCAGGGTGGCTGTCCTCACTTCCATGTTTTCAGAATTTGGTGATGAACGGAGACCATATACCCTCCACGGACACCTCAAATCGACACACCTCACAATTAATCGCTCCTTATCAGACCTCACTTGGATGAAATTGAAGAACCTTTTAATTGCGTAGATAGCTAAAGATGTTTGCATCTCAGCTTTGTTTCTGAATATTCTTCCAATAAAAATTGCATCGTTCTCAGGATCATATACACCTTGTGGCACCTCTTGCGTATCCAGGAACTGATCTCCAAAGCAAGGTGCACAGTCATGGGATGGGACAACATCTGCAGCTATAATTTCATTGTAGATATTTGCAAGACTCAGCTGAATTGCCTCATCTAATTGGTCCTCACAGTCCTTATCATGTCCCTCAGTAACAACATTATTGTCTTCTACTTGTATGTTGTCGATGACTGCAGGAACCTCATCTACTCCTCCCAACCTTTCATCAGTCGTACTCTCAGGTACAGAACACATTATTATAGCATTTGAACTCTCTCCCATCACCATTGTTTCGCCAACTTGCAGTGGCCTGTATTCCTGGCTCCGCAATGTATTCCATACATTATATTGATACTGTTCTTCCTCCGCTCTGACATACATCTCCCAATCCTGAGTCTCATTATAGTCGCTTCCTACATGCTCTGACTCTGTCACCTTCTCTTTTCCTTTACTAATTTTCAAACCCTGTGCCTGCCTTGCCATTTCTTCAACAGCTTCAAGCTGCCTAATCATCTCATCATCATAAAGGCTGTTTAGATCGATATCTGCTTTATCGTGGACTATATGCCTAACATCAGCAGCAGATGTTCCCAATGATGCAGTCGCAAGTCCGACAGCATTGTATGTTGAGTCCACTTCATCTACACTTTGTATAGAAAGGGGTTCCGTCAGCAAGGTTGATGATTGGTGCAGCAGTTGCAGTTTTCTTCAGCAGTCTAGGATCAGTTTCGGCTCCGCAACCAAATGTAACCAACAAATTCAGAGGTTTAGTGGCAGCCCTGAGTTTCAAGAATGTCTGCAAGCCTCTGTCACTATTTATGGAGACTGGTGGGGTTTTACCAGAAGCAAACATTGACATTTCAGACGGGGGGCAGTACGACATTCTCTGGACTACACCTTCGATCTCTGTTGCAAACTCTTGCTCAATACGTGTCTTAACTGCTGCATAGCTCATATCCTCAGAAACCATCACGCATTGAGCAAGACAGTTTGTTTCCACAATAAACTTCCACCAACCATCAGTAGAGCATTCCCAGTTTCCCACTAAAACGAGTAAGAGTGTCTCCTTACCCTGCAATATTGACAAATCCCAAAATAAATATATACCTTAGTAAGGAAAATTATGACACAGAGTCTCGTAAGTATCATGTCTACCTGATAGACCATAATATTAAAAATTTGTTCACCATTTACTCTTACGTACCATTCTCCTAACCACAGTCTAACCATCTACTATCAACCCAACTTAGGTTGTTTCGAGAAGCTACAATTCCCTCCTACACTACATTCGTTTGGTATAAAATACTGCCAGCCACTTCATCACCCAAAACAACAAACAACATTATTTTCCACTTACCATATTTGCAGATCCGTTAACCTCCGGCGAATTTGTGTCGATTATCTCTACCATTCTTCCTTCGTTAGCTGTATCACAGGACTTACTTCAACTTCTAATTCTCTTTACCTCTATTTATCTAACTCGACAAACCCTAGAAACCAAACAAGTTGGGGACAGTAAATTTCTGTCCACAGAATCACCATAAAAACCTGCGTCGTCCTGTTCATAATTCACCTTACAGCCACATAATTTTTTTAATTAACTTAATCTATGCCTTAATATCACTTACGTCATCCTCCCACTCACAATATTTTCTCTTCGTTTCCCGCTCATTGACATAAGGGCAAAAACGTCCTACCATCTCCAGTTTTTACAGAACTATTTATGTCAACAGTAATAAATGCCCAAATCCGAAACTGCCTGATGAATTGTGCCTATTTTCACAACATTCCCTATTTTTTATTTCTCTTCGACAAAATAGCCAAAATGGAAACGATATATCTTTGAACTGGTTAGGAAAAGTTTAATGCGAACACATAATTTAATTAGCACACCTAACAAAGATTTCAGATTTTATTTTGTCAAAATGTGAAATTAATTATTACTAAAAAATAATTGTGCATATATATCTAACAACATTAGTCAAATATAAAATTCTTTTAGATGGTAAATTCATAAACTTAAAACAATTACTATCTTATTAAAAGATTGAGTCAAAGTATGAAGGCAGGTTTCCAAAACTAATAGTAGTATAGGTTTTCAGATGGTATTCCGTATTCATGATTTCCTAATGAATAAAATTATTTCGAAAGACTTAAACTTTTGTTATTTAGAACTATTTAAATTAAATTTGTTCTGCTGCCAAAATCCTCTTTCTAGTCTACAATCTGAGAGATTGCACATAATTGTTTTCCTGGAGTCAATGAAATTGTGAAGTTATAGTAAACTTTTTATGAATTTTCTAACTAATATACAAAAACATAATGACATATCTATATTTTTAGTCCTCCGGACACTTTATTAACTTCCATATTGTGTGTCTATTTATAAGATTTCCACAATATAACATAGGATGGTTCTCCTCCTTGTATAAATTGCTATCACTCTTTTCATTTCATTTCCCCTATAGAGAAAGAGAAAGAGAGAGATAGAGAATAATGGTGGGGCAATGGGAGGAAGAAGTTGATGAAGAGGTGGTGATCAGATGCTACGATGATAGTAGGGACAGAATTCAAATGGGTCGTGTGGAGAAGAGTTGTGAGATTGGTCACGACCAACAAACTCTTCTCTTCACAGACACTTTAGGCGATCCCATCTGCAGAATCCGAAATAGTCCGTTCTTCATTATGCTGGTTAAAATCTCACTCTCTTTTTCTTTATGTTCTCTTAAGGATTATTCCTTGTTTTTAAATAAAAATCATACCAAAATATGAGATTGTTCTCTTCTTTAAAAGCCTAAATGATAAAGAAGAAAAATACATTTTTGAACGACAATAATATATATTAGTGCATAATATTTATATATTTCCCTCGTTTTTTTAAGAATGTTATGAAATTACATTTTGCTTGAATGTCATTTTAAATTTCGTATTTTAAGATAATTCTATAGTGAGATATATCAAAATAGAGAGATGGGAAAAGTAAGATGTATTAGACATGTCATACATCTTAATTAATCTGTATAAATTTTTTAAAACATCATCTTTTAAAAAAAATATAGGTAATAAAACTACATTATTATGTAAGATATATAGTTGTCGTTCTTAGCTATAAAAACATATATGATTCTATTAGCCGAAAGACGCTAGGGTTCGTTAACTTTGTAATGTGTTAATTTATTTATGTATATATATAGTAATACGGATTATTAAGTGAAGTGCTATTGGGATTGATATAAATA
>NW_003302217.1:0-6643 GCF_000004255.2 Arabidopsis lyrata subsp. lyrata | reverse complement strand
TCATTCATCAACACAACACAATTAATTACTATCTCTCTCGGTTTTGCTCGTTCGAGATCTCACCACAATCTTTCTTCTTCGCTTCTAAATTTTTTCCTCCAACCATGGTCAAAAGAATCTTCGGCTTCTTCTTGCTCGTGATAACAACCTTCACGGTTCTGTTGGGTTGTTTTTCGGCAACAGTCCACAAAGTGGGAGACTCCGATGGATGGACCCCTAAGGAAGACGACAACTGGACCGACAGTGAGGAGTTCCACGTGGGAGATTCCCTGATCTTTGAATATGATCGTAACTTCAACGATGTCACTCAAGTTTCCGGCGCTTTGGAGTACGAATTCTGCGACTCTTCTTTCCCTAAAGCCGTCTACAACACAGGCCACGATGTTGTAACTTTGAAGGAACCAGGGTCTTACTACTTCATCACCTCAAACCATACTCAATGTACATCGGGACAGAGGCTGGACGTTCTTGTTACCCATGACCCGTCGAGTCCGATTCCTCCACCATCACCGAGCAAGATTCTTCCGTCTGGAAATATCTACAAGGTAGGCGACTCCAAAAGATGGAGCGTTTACGACAGTGAGTTCTATTACCAGTGGAGTAAAGAGAAACAATTCCATGTTGGAGACAGTCTCCTTTTCGAATACAACAACGAAGTCAATGATGTCTTCGAGATCAGCGGCGACCTTGAATTCCTATACTGCGACCCGATTTCTCCCGTAGCCGTGCACAAGACAGGCCACGATCTCATAAAGCTCACCGAACCAGGAATCCATTATTTCATTAGCTCAGAGCCAGGTCACTGTGAGGCTGGACTTAAGCTCCAAGTTGTGGTTGGACCAACAGCCAATGTTCCAAAGTTGTCACCTTTAGAACGTCTCACAAGGTGGTTAAACTCTTTCACGTTCAATCATCACTAAGCGTCTGTATCAAGTAGTCAAGCATATGCTACTTTCGTTTCCGTTTTGGTTTGAGATTAACTAATTATGGTTCTCTAATCAATTATTCGCTCTTCTTTCTTAGTTTTTTCTTTTCTTTCTCTTGCTTCATTTCTTTGGTTTTTATTTTTCACTGATGTAAAGTTTAATAAATATTTTTTATATTGAAGTAGATTGGTGAGAATATTTTATTCAATATAACAAGAAGTGAATAATTTATGTTTGACTTTTAGTGAAATCTAAAATAATTTGAGTATAATCTTAAAATGTTCAGCTTTTATTCAGCAAAAACGTTGCACTAGTTATACAAAAGTCATTTTTTCTTTTGAATTTAATTTAATATTTAATTCAAAAAAAAATACTAAACCAAAAAAAAAAAAGCCGAAACCTAATAGACTAAAATAATGTAATAGCATCAAATTTATGAATTCCTAAGTTCAATTTAAAAATCCACATTGACTTGGATTAAAATTCCCAAAATACTATCCTTTATATTATAAAGCACAAGTCACATGACCAATAAAAATTTGACATGTCATCAAGTACAAGTTAATTTTTTAAAATAATGCTCTATATTTTGTTTTAACAAAACGAAAAACACCTATCCTATAAAAAAGGAGTATTCTACAAAACTAAAACATCAAAAAAGAAAAAAAAAAACGAAAACATCCAATTGCACGTTCTAAAAGTATAACTGCCATTTGCATAATAAAGAGAACTAATTAACAAAATCTATAAAAAATGCATAGTAAATCTGTAAACAGAAAAAAATCTCCATATAATAACTTCCACACGTTCATGTAAAAGCTTATTTTCCATGATCTTTTTAACTTCCCCACTATCTCTGTAAACCGACATATTCCAAGTCCATTTAACCTTCTATAAATATTCAAAATTATCTAAATCTTAGTGGAGAAGACGAATTCTTAGGTAATACAACAATGATTCTTCAGTTAGTTCTTTTTATTCAAGATTTTTCTGTTATATCTTATTATTTAATTTTTACTCTTTCTTAGTTGTTTTGTTTCTCATAGAATTTTCAATTTTTATGCAAGATCCTTCGGTTGACTAAGTTTTTTTTTTTTTCGTTTGATTTGATCAACAACATCTTTTTATTTAACTGAAGAAAATTAACCACAACTGAAATGTTGTTAATTTGAAGCCTAAAGGCAGTTCAAGATAGAAAGCTTGAGTAGTGAGTATCCATAAAGTCTGTGAGATTATTATGTTATATATGTTTGATCGAAAAAATTTCCACTAACGAAGCCAAGAGTGGATGAAAAGAAAGGAGAAAATGATTAAGCATTTCTAAAAGTGGGACGATAGTATTGAATTTTAGATCTGTTTATATGCATTTCTCTTTGGTAAAAATATGAATGTATGTTCTTCTGGATTTTGAGTTTGAAGAAACTAAATGCATCGTTAATATGTAAGTTTTTTGCAGATGGAGATCATGAATGAATTACTTGATGTATGATGCCTAAGCCAAGAGAACAGGTTAAGAATTAGAAAAAAAAAATATATATATATATATAGGGAAGTAAGATAAAAAGCTTTAAAGTTTAAACTAATATTTGTACTCAAGAATCCAATTTAGTACAATGTAAATTATTTTCTAATTAATCTAATTTAATTTTCCATATATTTGTGGTTAATCAATTTTCTGCCAAACGGTTGCCTAGCGACACACAAAATTGACTCACACAAAAATTTAACGAAATGTGTTAAGAAAACATAGAAGGTTTGGTTTTGTCTAAAATGATTTATTAATTTTTGGAATAATGCATGTACAAAAATTGTTGACAAGGTGGTAAAAATATTGTAATGACTAATGATGATTGATTTTGATTAATTTTTGCAGAGTTCTCCATCACTTGGCCAACCTTTTGAAGTTAACCAGCTTGTATGTAATTTTGTTTATTTTGATGAAATATGGATGTATTGAGTATATATGATGTAGATGAAAATCGGTGACGTGTGTGTATGCATAGATTGTATAGGGTGTGAGTGTGAGAGAGAGAGAGCTTAGAGAGCACACAAAGCACGAAAACAGACAAAAATGACTAACGAACGTAATCGCCAAAGACCAAAAAATTCACTAGACGGAACACAGAAAATTAATTAACGCCAACTTAATCGTGAAAGGCCAAACTATCGCTAGATGAACACATAAAATTTGACTAATGCTAAATTAACTGATGAAGACCAAACAATCGCTAGACGAAGCACCTCATTGCCATAAACCAAAATAAAAAATTGAGGGCCCTAATCGCTGAAGAGCAGGCCCGGCCCTGTTATATTAGAGGCCTAATACAGGGCAAAAAAAAATTTAGATGGATTTTGTAGACAATTTTTAAAATGAGACTAAATCTTAAATTTTTAGAAAATGAGGCCTATTTTTGCAATAAAAAATAGATAAAATTTAAAATTTGAGATTAAATTTTAAAATTTTGGAAAAATGAGGCCTCTTTTTGCAATACAAAATTATTCTTGAGGCCTAATTTTAGTACCAAAAGTCTTTAAAAATTTGGAGGCCCAACACATTTGTTTCTTGGGTTTTGGTAGCGGGCCGGACCTGCTGAAGAGCAAACACAAAAATGACTTAACCAAAAACCAAAATCGCTAGACGAAACACACAAAAATGAGTAATGCCGTAACATAATAAACACACACAAAAATGACTAACAAAACGATTGATACAACACGCAAACACACAAAAGCGGCTAGACGAAGCGAAGCAAAAAACACAAAAGACAAAGTGGAAGGATCGTCACATAAATTAGGATTACAAACAAGAAAGGTTGAGAACAGTTGAGTTTTTTTCATCTCTTGTTCAGAAAAAATCAGAATTAGAAAATGCCAAATTAAAAATCGATCTGCTTTGCCTCTCTCGCAATCAAAACTGAGAAATGAAAGTAAAGAGAAACAAAAAGCCTTGGATCAAGCAAAAGTGAATTATGATGAAAAACTATTAATCATGAGACTGGTCTCCTGGAGGGAAGAGACTTTGAAACCGGAAATAAAGAAGCCGGCTGGATAATTCAGGATTCATTATAAACAAAAAAAAATGTTTGATTTGTTACGAAATTATCAGTGGATAGAACCAAAAATAACGTGTAAAAAAGTTAAAATATAAACATGTAAAAAATATAATCCGAATAACCTAATAAAACTAAGAAGAAAAGAAAGAAAGTTAAAAGGCAGGCTTAAGTAAAAAAGAAAAAAAAAACTGCTTTTGAAAATGAAAATTACTCCTAAAACTGATAATAACTTGATTTTTTCTTTTGACGCAAATTGAGAATAACTTGATAAGAGATATATGTTGTTTCATAAAAACGATAAATAGATATCCAATTATACTAGTGGTGAAAATAGGATAACTTTTTGATTAATTTCATTAATAAAAAGAAAGATAAACCTAATCAAAAAAGATCTTTTTTTTTTTCCTATAGATTTATTATTGAAAAGATCTTAAACCGTGTTTTGTTTCCTCTAGACTTAGCTACAAAAGATCTTAAACCGTGTTTTTTTTATTGAAGATAAGAGGTGAATATACAAAATCAAATCATAGAAGGATTAGGACTTACAAAACAATATATATATAAAAATAGTGATAGGCTACGTTCTCTTCACAACTCATCATTCATCAACACAACACAAACACAATTACTATCTCTCTGTTTTGCTAGTTCGTGATCTCACCACAATTTTTCTTCTTCGCTTCTGAATTTTTTCCTCCAACCATGGCCAAAAGAATCTTCGGCTTCTTCTTGCTCGCGATAACAACCTTCACGGTTCTGTTGGGTTGTTGTTCGGCAACGGTCCACAAAGTGGGAGACTCCGATGGATGGGCCCCTAAGGAAGACGACAATTGGACCGACCGTGAGGAGTTCCACGTGGGAGATTCCCTGGTCTTTGAATATGATCGTAACTTCAACGATGTCACTCAAGTTTCCGGCGGTTTGGAGTACGAATTCTGTGACTCTTCTTTCCCTAAAGCCGTCTACAACACAGGCCACGATGTTGTAACTTTAAAGGAACCAGGGTCTTACTACTTCATCACCTCAAACCATACTCAATGTACATCGGGACAGAAGCTGGACGTTCTTGTTACCCATGACCCGTCGAGTCCGATTCCTCCACCATCACCGAGCAAGATTCTTCCGTCTGGAAATATCTACAAGGTAGGCGACTCCAAAAGATGGAGCGTTTACGATAGTGAGTTCTATTACCAGTGGAGTAAAGAAAAACAATTCCATGTTGGAGACAGTCTCCTTTTCGAATACAACAACGAAGTCAATGATGTCTTCGAGATCAGCGGCGACCTTGAATTCCTATACTGCGACCCGATTTCTCCCGTAGCCGTGCACAAGACAGGCCACGATCTCATAAAGCTCACCGAACCAGGAATCCATTATTTCATTAGCTCAGAGCCAGGTCACTGTGAGGCTGGACTTAAGCTCCAAGTTGTGGTTGGACCAACAGCCAATGTTCCAAAGTTGTCACCTTTAGAACGTCTCACAAGGTGGTTAAACTCTTTCACGTTCAATCATCATTAAGCGTCTGTATCAAGTAGTCAAGCATATGCTACTTTCGTTTCCGTTTTGGTTTGAGATTAACTAATTATGGTTTCTCTAATCAATTACTTGTTAAACATTGCTAGTCTTTCTTACTTTCTTTTCTTCTTTTGCTTCGTTTCTTTAGTTCTTACTTTTTTACTTGTGTAAAAACTGTGGAGTTCCTTCCCATTGTTATAATAAATTTATTTTATTGAAGTAGATTGGTGAGAATATTTTATTCAATACAACAAGAGGTGAAATAACTCTAGTTTTGGTTTCATTATCTGCATTATGTTTGAATTTTATTGAAAACTAAACCCAAAAATCTGAATCCTCCCTCTTACAAACGTCAACTACACTCTTTGTTCTTCTATCCTCTTAGTTTTGTTCTTCCACTTGAGTTCTCATTCCGACAACAGAAACAAACATAGAAGCATCATATTACAGGTAAATTAAATACTCTTGATCTAGTTCCTCTAGTTTGTTTACCATTAGAAGATTCTTGTTAGTCTCTGCTAATTACTCTGTTTACCATGCCCATTAACGCCCATGTCAAAATGGGCTTGTCCATGACTGGTCCATTAGGTGTTGGACACGGACAGTCCATGGGCGGTCCGCCCATTTTGACAGCTCTATGTGTTAGTAACTTCAACTAAAAAAAATGTGTCAATAAACTGAAAATCAGGTTATTGACACATTTTTTTTAGTTATATATGCGAGTCTTTACTTAATGATGTGAGAATGATTTAGGTAGATATGTTCTGTCTAAGAAAAACATAGAAGTTTTTTTTGAAAAACATTTCGTTAGAAACAAAGAAAGAATTGGTTTTGTGTAAATGATTTATTCATATTTGGATTTTGAAGTAACGTAGTTATAATAATGTATGTATAAAAACTGTTGACAAGGTGGAAAAAAGATTGTAATGACCAATGATGATTGATTTTAAGTTTTTAACTAAATTTTGCGGAGGATACAAAGCCTAGGGACTGTCTCCGGAGTTCTCCATCTTCTACTTGGCCAACCTTTGAACTTAACCAATTGTGTATGTATGTAATTTTTTTTTTTGATGAAAGATGGATATGTATAGAGCCTTGTTTGAAAAATCGCTAGGCGCTAGTCGGGCGCTCGGCATGGGCCTAGCGATT
>NW_003302218.1:3641-7252 GCF_000004255.2 Arabidopsis lyrata subsp. lyrata | reverse complement strand
GTTACAAGTTTTACAAGTGTTTTGGCGGGAAAAATTGAGGGATCACTTTTCCCGCCAAAAAATATTTTGTATTTTGTGGACCTAATTTTGTTATATTTCCTTATATATTTGTGATATCTTTTATTAAAAGAAGGGTAATTTAGTCATTTTGTACATAAAAAGGGGTATTTTTAAAAATGGACAGCCAAAGGGGGCATTTTGAAAAGGGGTATTGAAAAAGGGGCATTTTTGTGAGTCTCCCTTTATTTTTTGGTTGGCAATCAATTTCAAACTTTTCTTTTCCAATTATTTTATAGCTAGCATATCTTATATTTTGGTACTAATAATAACTACACCTTTTATAAGAACTAGGATTCAGGACCCCCGCGATGTCCCGGGGGAATATATTTCAAAAATCATTTAAAAAAATATCAAACGAAAAAATAATAATGAATTGTAATAATTTTGAATTTTTTTAATAACAAATCAATATATATTCTACAAAAATTATGATAAAGAAAACCCTCACAAACATTTATTTAGTATATTAATATTAGAAAAACAATAATTTGTAACTAAAAAACTATTCCCAAGTGCAAAAAGCATCAACTTATAAACTAAATATTACAATGGTTTGATAAATAAGCCTAAACGTTCAACGTCAAATAAACCAAATGCTATTGTGTTAAATTAAACGGCAACAACAATTCATTTAAATATATTTTAGTATTTAAATATTTTTTAAAAATATGACGAACTTATCCGAGAAACGCAACCGTAAATATCAAATATTCCAAAAACTGCAACGGTTCGTCAATTATACCAAATGTTGCAATAGTTCATCAAATATACTAAAGATAACAATGGTTCGTAACACAAAACCAAAAGTTGCAATAATTCGTCAAATAATCCAAATGTTGAAACAGTTCAATTAAATAGTTACAATCTCATTTAAATACATTTTAGTAATTAAAAATTAAGAATTTAAATAATAATTTATGAAAAGTTACACCGAAAGACGCGGCGGTAGATAATTAAATGTTATAGCTATTTATAAAATAAACCAACAATTGCATTTGTTCGTGAAATAATCTAAATATATAAACCAAAGGTTGCAATTGTTCGTAAAATAAACTAAATATTGCAATGATTCGACTAAGCGGTTTCAACTGTTTATGAAGAGTTACAATAAAAAACGCAACCGTAGAAAACATTCCGAATGCAATTTATAAAAAAAAAAACATAACCGTAATATATATATTTTAATTAATAAAAATATTTACGAAAAGTTACGATAAAAAGACGCAACAGTTCACATGTGCAAATGGTATTTATTAGATTGCTATTATATATAGATTAAGAAACAATAAAAAGTAACTAAATAGTACTCCCTCTGTTTCATATTATAGGATGTTTTACGCATTTTATTTTGTTTCGCAATATAGGATTTTTAAGAGTAACAGTTCAAGTTTCTATGCAAAAAATTAAATTTGTATAATTTGTGACTATTTAGATTCTGCAGTAAAGCATATCATTGGTCAAATTATCTTTAACTATTTATTAAATTATGTTTTAATGTAAAATATCTAAAAACTAAAATAATTAATTAGTTTTTTAAACTTTGTACTTTTAGGCAAAACATCCTATATTTTGAAAGAAAGAGAGTATAAAATTGCATTAATAAATAAAAAAAATTAAATAAATCTGAGGTTTGACAACCAAAAAGCAAATATCAATAACCAATGAGAGAATAAAAATAGATAGAGAGAGTAAATGCAATTTCAAATCCTGTTCATCAAATCATTCATTCAACTAGTCAAATTAAAACGTGAGCTTGCATGTGGTTGAAGCTAGGGAAGAAAGTGACAACTCATTAATCATCTGTTGTTTCCTTTGAGGACCAATTAAGACTGTTGCAGTCTTTAAGCAACGAGCATTGTTCAGGATATATGCGACCACATCTATTTCTTCTTGTCTTCCTTCACACCCTATCCACTTAAAAGTTTCCAGACTCGTCACAAAACATTGAGGAACACAAACTCAGTTGATTCTTCCAGTAAACCATTGGAGTCCTACTAATAGGTGAATGTTCCTGAGATAAGAAAAAAGTAGAGTTGGATTAAAACATTGTGCATTAAACAAAATAATAGATAGTCGAAGTTTTTAGTAAACTCACATTGACATAGAGCTCGAGGACTTGTAGTTTAGGAGCATTTTCGAGCAATTGGACAAGTAATTTTGACCAATATGTGTTGCATGTGCATAGCTTGAGATGTTCAAGTTGATTGAAGACAATTCCATCAGTATACACATCCTGCACATATGATTAAAAACCAAAGATAAATTAATACATCTAATATGATATCTGTTGAAGTCAAATGGAAAAATATTGATTACCTCTACACTGTTGACCTTTAAGCATAATGAAAGACGCTTGATGGATGCGATAGGTTCGAGTAACTTTGTGGTGTTGGGGAATACAACATCGATATGTGCTTGCTCTAGCTTAGGCATGTTTTCAATGGAACAAGAGGGGCGATCATCATGATCCTTAATTTTTAAATACCTCAAAGAAGGAGTATCTATCTCATATCCATCGAAATTAGATACATCACCTATCTCAAGGGATAAACTCTGTAGAGACGGGACACTGACACTAAACTTTTGCTTGCTGTAACATCGTTTAGTATTAATGTGTTTCAAGGTCAGATTCTCAAGAACAGGGCAGTTGGATAGAAATCGTCTAAGAGGATCTTGATTATAGTAGTACTTCACACTTTGAAGTTGCAAAGTTTTCAGAGAGGGAAGAAAAACCGTACGAGGGATACACTCTGGAATACACAATGAAATATCCTCTTCGAGTTTCAAGGAAACCAGCGATTTGCAAGTATACAAGTGAATCGGCAATACGGCTCGACGCCACACTCTATCAGAAGAATAGGCAACACTCAGCTGACGTACGCCGCGAGAAACTGCGAATCTAACCCACGATTCGATATCTTCACATTGAAACGGTGCAGTACTAAACTTGAGAGACAAGCTTTCTAAGTTGGACTCTCTATCTATTTGCAAATTTCTTTTAACAAAACGCCGGAACCTCTTACGTGATTTAGACGATTTAGTTTTGCACTCGGTGTCATCGTACTCAAGTTTTAGCACCCGCTTCCAAAGATACTTCCATTGCTTAGACAAAACACTTGTGCTTACAGCAACTTTCGTTGGAAGAAACGATAGAATTTTTACTAGCAATTCATCTTCGGAAACCCCACAGATCTTGTCCATATCTTTGGAAACCACAAAATTCTGTTACCGTCGACAACAACAAGGGCCTTAGAAGAAGAGACGGGTTTGTTTTTTTCTGACTGACCAAGACGAATACAAGGAAGAGCCGAGGAATATATAGAAGAGAAAGAAAAAAAACCCTAGAAAACTTCAATTGTCAAAGGTTGGGGATGATAAGTTTTAGTATAAAAGGGGATAATTAGGTTTCTCCGTAATATAAATTAGTTTTAATATTTCCATTTTATAAGCTAATTAAAAATAGAAAATTTAATTTCATACTAATTAAATGGTCACACTCTAATTTGTTTTATTTTTTTGTGGCAGCAAACTTAATATATAGATATGAACAG
>NW_003302218.1:0-3152 GCF_000004255.2 Arabidopsis lyrata subsp. lyrata | reverse complement strand
CCCTTGAGACTGCACCATAAGGGTCTTTTTAGACTCATGATTGAGCCTACGAATAAGCTTGCATTGACGTAGAGATTGGGGATTCGCGAGTTTAGGAGAACCGTTAAGTCGCTGGACTCGTTGCTTCGACCTTTATTAGTCGCATATCTGTACATCCAGATGTTGATTGCAGACTAGCATTAATACACATACGACACATGTGACAACATAATATATTTAGTGTACTAAGTAATATAATGCGATTGAAAACTTAAAGTTGATATACGGATGATGATACCTCTTCATTACAGCTCTGTTATATGTCTAATGAAAGTCGTTCCAGTCATGTGCTCGATTTGAGGAGGTTCTCGAGATCTTGCTGAACATCATGATATGCCACTTCTAGCTTTGGCATATGCCCAATCAGATAGGAGTTACCCTCTCTTTCATCCTCAATTTTGAAGTACTTTAAAGAAGGGGTAACTATCACATACTCATCAGAAGTAAATCTTACACCGCAAGGACGGGAAACAAGTAACGCTCTCATATTGTCATTCTCATCTCGTTCACTAGTCAGATCTTCCAGAACAGGGCAATAGCATAGAAGCAATCGAAGAGATTCTTAGTTTTGAGTATTTCCAGGAATGGAGTAAGTTGCTTTTGAATAAAACATCAACACTACAAAATCATCTAAATTAAATCAAATGCAACAAAAACTTTAATAGATCAAATCCTAAGATGTCATTTGCAAGATTGTTACAGTCTTATATATATATATATATATCTCTTTCAAACGTAATGATTTAAATCCTCAACTGAATATGAGGTTGCATGTGGGTGAACCACGGAAACAACATTTCACCTCCCTCTCCATCTCAAGCTTCTTTTGTCCTTGTCCGATCGAAATTGTTGCAGTCTTTAACTGGCAAGACTCTCTCAAAATATATGTCGCCAGAGCTTTCCCTTCTATGGAATCATGGTTACCTAACCACTTCAAAGTTTGGAGACTCGACCACAAACATTGAGGAACACAAGTATCAGTTGCTCCCAGAAAACCAGTGTATTATACCATCCACGTGAAATTGGTTCCTTGGAATTAAAAATAAGAGTTAGATGAAAAGCCCCATGATACATTGAATTACTCTATCGAAGAAATGACTTACATTGAACTCCAAGTTTCGAAGTTTGGGAGAAGCTATGAGCAACCAGTATAGTAACTTGGACCAATATGCGCTACGGATGATAAACTTCAGATTCTCAAGCTGATTAAAGACAACATCGTCACCACCATATACAGCAGTGAAAGCCTGTACAAAGGACGGTTTAGTAATCTAATTAAGAGATATAGTGAGATTGAAGAAATTGAAGATTCTTCAAATCACCTCTGCATTGTTGTTTAGTATGAACAATGAAAGACGCTTGACATATGTGAAAGATTCAAGAAGCTTCTTGATATTGCGACCAGCAGTGGCGATATATGCCTCCTCCAGCTTAGGCATATTCAATATCAAACATGTGGAACACTTACCAAAATCTTTAGCTTTGAAATTCTTCAAAGAAGGAGTATGTATCACATACCCTTCCGAAGAACATTGACCCAAAATCTCAAAAGATAAACTAAGCAATGATGGGATGATAACAGAAACATTTCTCACATTGTCACCTACACGTCGTTCCACAACCAGATCTTCCAAAACAAAGCAATTAGACAAAAGCCGTTGAAGAGATTCTTCATCTGCGTATGTCATACGTACAAGGTGCAAAGTTTTCAAGGAGGGGAGGCAAAAAACATGAGGAACATCCACGAGAATGTTGTCTCTTAGTTTCAATGTCACGAGTGATTTGCAAGTATACAAGCTAGTCGGCAGTAATGCATCACGTTTTCCCTTGTAAGGAGAATAGCTAACGCTTAGCTCTTGAGCACAACGAGAAACTGCAATTTCAACCCACAATATAATATCTTCAGGTTGAAATAGTTCATTGTATAACGTAAGACTCAAGCTCTCTATTACGGGAGAGCAATGTAATGGCAGATTCATGTCAATAAAACGCCACATCCTCTGGCTTCCTTCTAACAGTAAAGAATCGGTTCTACTCTCACCCCTCATGGAGAGTATATAGTTTTTAATGTCATCGTGAAACTCAAGTTTTGGTATCCGCCTCCAAAGAAACTTCCACTGCTTCGACAAAATACTTGTTCTAACAGCAGCTTTTGTTGAAAGAAATGATAAGATCTTTACGAGCAATTCATCATCAGAAAATCCAGTGATCTTGTCCATATCTTAAACAAAGACTCTCACCTTAGGTTAATTGAGTTTTGTCTTACCGACACAGAAGAACAGCATCAACCAACGGCAGAGGCAGAGAATAATAAAACAGAGGAACGGACAAGCCCTAAAATTCTTCAATTGTCAAAACCCTAGGACGGAGTCAAAAGAATTGGATGATGAGTACGCTTTCGATTTTAACCAAAAAAACAAAAAAAAAAGCATTAGGAAGAAAAATAAATAAATAAGGTAACTGACAAAAATAGCTTTAAAAATATGTTTTCTTTTTAAATAGCATCACATTTGCAAAGTTCTACAAATATCACCTTAAACTTTAATGAAACCTGAAATTTTAATTATTTATTTAATTAAAATAAATAAATAAAACGTAATAATTTTCCACCAAATTTACTTTTTTCCGCCAAAAAAATTCCGCAACGTGTAAAAAATTTCATATCAAATTTTTCTTGCAAATTTTTTGTTGTCAAAATTGGTTTGCTCATGAGTAATGAGTGAAACCACTAGCTTTCGCCAAGCTCTTGTAAAACATACGGTTCCTTTTTGGTAAATATAATTCACATCTTCTTAAATCTTTTTTATAAAATCATCTAAATCAATAAATGCTACAAAAACTTTAAATAGATTAAATTAAACGGGGCTCTCCTTTTTTTAGACAGTGGCTACCCTAAAGAATTCGGGCGCCGTGGGAATTGTATGAAGTTTGGAAACTAATTTAAGGTGTGACGCCATTGCTCTTATAAATTTCCAGATATGGTCAATAGAAGATGCCTTAGGAATTTCGGAGGAAAAAAACATATATATTCATATACATTTTATTGAGTCAACTTTTTCCCTACCGATTCTTCTCAAGACCTAATCTGGCAATCATCTAAAGCGAATCCTCCA
>NW_003302219.1:2017-7480 GCF_000004255.2 Arabidopsis lyrata subsp. lyrata | reverse complement strand
GAAAAGACACCCCGAACCCGCCGGACTGAGCCGGTCCTATAGCAGAAGTAAGATAGATGATATGTACTGTTCCTAAGTCACAAGGCAAATGGCTGTATTGTATCACAATAAGTTCACAAACACTCATACGAGCACTGACACCACTCACAGTGAACCGAGGAAAACTGCCACAACCAAGAAATAATCTATTAGATACAATCATATTACAAAGATGATTAAATTCTGAAAAGTGCTTCACAAAAATTCTGAAATAGGCATGCATTTTCCAGAGCCAAGATGCTTCACAACCGATGTTTTTAATCCACTACATACTTGAACCTTGGGACAGTTTTGGCTTACTAATAGCTAATGAAGGTAGGAGAAGAGTTGAAGATGACATTGCAGCAGAAGCAGTAGGTGGTTCAGATGTAACATTTCCATGTCCAAGTGCATTCATTTATTCTCTGTATTGAGTGGCCTAGTCTCATAAAGATGATCCTAGCTTGCATTTTTTGAATACTAGGCCTACTTGTAGATACATCACAGGAAACATCAACAGAGACACCGTAATGATTCAAACGCAGTCCCATCCATATTCAGACTCTTTTGCATCTGCAGAGAGCTTCAAGTCATCAAAAATCAACAAATATGAAATCTTTATAGATCAAATACTAAATCTCAAGTATCTAAAATATCACTACCATCAGATCTCAAGTATCTAGAATCAATTGTATCTAAAAAAACAACAACTTTCATCAGTTTTAGAGAAGACTAAATAATAACATATAGGAGAGGAGCTAGCAACATGTATACTATTTCACTTTTTTTAGAGTTTTTCAGCCAATCAGAAGGCTCTATTTCAGACCCACTCGCACAAAGTGCGCGTTGCTGAAGGGGTTTTACCTTTCGGAATCATGCCTTTTTCAATCGACGCACTTCTCTCCAAATTTTTCATCGCGTGAATATTTTTTTTGTTTTCTTCTCTTAACCAGTGTAAACCGAACCCAAAATCAATTCTAATTTCACTACCATTTAAATCAATTTTAATGTCAAAACCAATGTAAACCAACTAACCGCTTGTCCTCATCGTCGATCCCTCCGACGAACACACCACATCCAAAGTCAAGAATACATATGCCGACGAACACACCACATCCAATGTCAAGAACAACAAAGGTGATACATACCAGGAATCAGCTACACATACAAATAATGATTCATTGAAATCGATTAACCTTTGAGATCTTCTGATCCAAGTACTGATCAGCTCCACCAGGAAACTTGAATTTGTCATTCTCTTTCAAAACCAAAACAAAATCAGAACACAGATACCTCATCACGGCGCAATTCAATCCCATTCCTTCTTTTGATGACTTGTACGTTATTCAACTGTACGGTAACTCGAGTGTGTTCCGGTAACGAAGGGAATGAGTGAGGTCAAGAGGATTTGGGCAACCAAGTAAATGGAGAAAGAGAGCTTCATGTGGCATAAAGTGAGGGATTTGAAACAAAACCGCCATTTTCGTCCTTGTGGAGAAGAGAAGAGTGGTCTAAAGCTAGATTTGACTCTAAGGTTCTTTGACATTCCGACAACAGCGATATTAAATGAAAAAAATTGTTGTTAAATCACTTCCCAAAATGTTTTTCCACATGGTTATCTCTTCTTTTACGTACCGTGGTTAACTTTTAAACATGTAAAGAGTTATTTGCCGAATTTCGATTTGCCGAATTTTGAATACCAAAACTTACGGACCAACTACGGATTTCGGTTTGTTTTCGACGTGTTTAAAATTTAACACTTATACTAATTTTTAATTATTTTTGTGAAATTGACATGGTTTTAGTTTAAAAATTGTTATTTCTTAAAGTTTAAGTGTTAAATTTGTTTTAAATTTTAGTCAAAATCACTATTATTTTTTAAAAATGAGTTTAAGTTAAATTTATACTACGTGAAAATATTGCCGAACTTCGAACACCAAAGCTTACGGACCAGCTAAGGACAGGATGCCTAAGCGCAGTTAGTTTTCGACGTGTTTAAAATTTAACACTTAAACTTAGTGAAATTGACATGGTTTTAGTTTTAAAAAACTTATTTCTTAAGTTTAAGTGTTAAATTTGTTTTAAATTTTAGTCAAAAACACAATTATTTTTTAAAAATGAGTTTAAGTGTTAAATCTATATTACGTGAAAACATTGCCGAACTTCGAACACCAAAAGCTTACGGACCAATTAAGGACGGGATGCCTAGGCGCGGTTAGTTTTCGACGTGTTTAAAATTTAACACTTAAACTAATTTTTAAAAAGTTTTAGTGAATTGCCATGGTTTTAGTTTTAAAAAAACTTATTTTTTAAGTTTAAGTGTTAAATTTATTATAAATTTTAGTCAAAATCACTATTATTTTTTTAAAAATGAGTTTAAGTGTTAAATCTATATTACGTGAAAACATTGCCGAACTTCGAACACCAAAGCTTACGGACCAACTAAGGACAGGATGCCTAGGCGCGGTTAATTTTCGACGTGTTTAAAATTTAACACTTAAACTAATTTTTAAAAAGTTTTAGTTAAATTGCCATGGTTTTAGTTTTAAAAAAACTTATTTTTTAAGTTTAAGTGTTAAATTTATTATAAATTTTAGTCAAAATCACTATTATTTTTTAAAAATGAGTTTAAGTGTTAAATCTATATTACGTGAAAACATTGCCAAACTTCGAACACCAAAGCTTACGGACCAACTAAGGACAGGATGCCTAGGCGCGGTTAGTTTTCGACGTTTTTAAAATTTAACACTTAAACTAACTTTTAAAAAATAATAGTAAAATTAACATAGTTTTAGTTAAAAGTTTTAAGTGTTAAATTTGTTTTAAATTTTAGTAAAATTTTTATAGTTTAAGTGAAAAAATTATTATTTTAAAATGATTTAGTTTAACTAACACTTAATTTTTATAAACTAATTAAATATTTAAACTAATATTAAAGAAAAATAAAAGGAAACAAAAACAAAAAATAAGAATGAAGAAAGGAATACCTGGTTGGATTTGGTAGCAAAGAAGGCCCGATACGAAAAAGCCATTCTAAAGTCAGATTTGAGCCCATCGTTCTTCGGTGACATCCATGTGAATAACCCGTTTAATATTTGGGCCTTCAATTCAACACCAAGGCCCATTGGCCTTTTTGTTCTTTCTCTTACGACACAAACACAAACACATCTTCTTTCTTTCTTTCTTCTCTTGTTACGATCTCTCTCCTCTCTTTTGTTGCAGTCTCTTCTCATCTTCTCCACTCTTGTCTTGATCTCATCTCAAGTAGGATTAAGAATAGGATCAGTTTCCAACATCATCCACCACTTACGACATCCACCCCTAATTGTGACATCGACCTCGGTGGCTAGATCATTATCCGGTGGATTTAGGGCGACTGAAGATGACAGAGGATATCATCATTCACGATGATATATGCTTTCCGGCTCCGATCACCCTAACTCTTAGCAGCGACCTAATTTATTTCAAAGAAGAAGAAGAAGAAGAAGCGAGAAACAGAGAGTTTTGATTTCTCTCACAAGGAAGAAATAGAGTCTCATCTATTTATAAGCAAAGAGGTTCAAAAGAAAAAGGAAATTGCTAATCACAATTAATTAACGGTCACATAAAAGATTTCCTTTTTTCTGTTATTTCCTTTTTCTTTCTTTGCCTTTGTTTCCTTTTTTTTTTTTTGGATTTATGTGAGAGAGAATCTGCTGAGTTTAATTAAGGTGAAGGAAGTCTCAACTCATTGCCTAAGTCGATAAGGCTGATGATCCGATCCTCAATAGTATACTAACCACAACACTGTCTTCTTTCATGTTAGTACCATGATGATTCATGAGAGTTTTTAAATGGACTACTTCAAAGTCCAATGTACGTTGGCATATATAAGAGATATACATTTTGAATGACTTAACAATGTACATGAAATGTTCTTGTATGTATTTTAATCTTGTGCCAAACTGTTTAATTCTCTTTCGATGCTACTTCAGCAACAACAAAGCTTGAGCTCGACTCCCTTCAGCTGCTGCATTGAACCACCAATCTTAAGCAAGATGATCTGTTGTTTTTCTGGTACAAGTCGTGTAAACCGCATTGTTCAGTAAGCTGTGAGATCGGCCATAGAAGAGATAGATCATGCTTCCAATAAGTAGCCATACCAAGACCCTGATCCATGTCCCAGCTCTGCCATTACAAATTACCAGCTAGGGTTTAGAAACATCCCAATATACTGGTATCATGCATGGGTCCATCAGACTAACTCACCCAATGTTGATGATCAAGTAGGTGTTGATCAATATGCAAAGAACTGGAAGGTATGGGACGAATGGGCAGAGAAACCCTGTAATAGAATCAAATATAGAATGCCAGTAAGAAAATGCGGCTCAAGTATAATATCCAAGTTTAAACGTTCTAACCAGATGATAACCAACTCAGCAAATGAATAGAAACTCTTAAGCAAGCAGCAGTTTTTTAAAAAAGTGAGACCAACCAATTGATGGCTCGCAGAATCTTATATTCAAATAACTTTCTCATTTTTGTGCTGTATGAATAGGCCAAAAAAAAGCTTCAGGCCTTACCTCCTTTGTGTTCAAAGTTGTGCCTTTCTTCATCCTCGTCGATGTAGCCAAGAGTAATCAAACTGCTAAGCAAGATGACTGCACTGACACCACTCACAGTGAACCGAGGAAAACTGCCACAACCAAGAAATAATCTATTAGATACAATCATATTACAAAGATGATTAAATTCTGAAAAGTGCTTCACAAAAATTCTGAAATAGGCATGCATTTTCCAGAGCCAAGATGCTTCACAACCGATGTTTTTAATCCACTACATACTTGAACCTTGGGACAGTTTTGGCTTACTAATAGCTAATGAAGGTAGGAGAAGAGTTGAAGATGACATTGCAGCAGAAGCAGTAGGTGGTTCAGATGTAACATTTCCATGTCCAAGTGCATTCATTTATTCTCTGTATTGAGTGGCCTAGTCTCATAAAGATGATCCTAGCTTGCATTTTTTGAATACTAGGCCTACTTGTAGATACATCACAGGAAACATCAACAGAGACACCGTAATGATTCAAACGCAGTCCCATCCATATTCAGACTCTTTTGCATCTGCAGAGAGCTTCAAGTCATCAAAAATCAACAAATATGAAATCTTTATAGATCAAATACTAAATCTCAAGTATCTAATATATCACTACCATCAGATCTCAAGTATCTAGAATCAATTGTATCTAAAAAAACAACAACTTTCATCAGTTTTAGAGAAGACTAAATAATAACATATAGGAGAGGAGCTAGCAACATGTATACTATTTCACTTTTTCTAGCCTTTTTCAGCCAATCAGAAGGCTCTATTTCAGACCCACTCGCACAAAGTGCGCGTTGCTGAAGGGGTTTTACCTTTCGGAATCATGCCTTTTTCAATCGACGCACTTCTCTCCAAATTTTTCAT
>NW_003302219.1:0-1314 GCF_000004255.2 Arabidopsis lyrata subsp. lyrata | reverse complement strand
ATATTTTTACTGGATAGTGCCCATTTATCAGGGCCCATTAGTCTCTTTATTTAGCCCCATATTAATTTGTGTATTATTCGTTAAACTGGTACATTTACATTACACGTCCACTTACGTATTTATTTCCCACACATTAATTTATGATCTGTGTATTTCTTACACTTAAGTAGATATTTTATCTATTATACAACCATCAACTTATTTTACCCACAATTATATTTTATCATCGTCATTCTTATTCAACGATATCATCTTGAGGAGAAAACAGTACTGTCCGAAGATATCTCACTATGTTGATATCCAACGCAAAAGCTTTAGACAAAATCTTTGGATCAATCGAAGGCCTCGACCCGAAAACTGCATCACCTACCGAGATGAAACCAGGATTTTGGCTCCCAACCGCCCCAATCGCAATCGCATTTTTCTTCCCTATGTTTGCATGAAATTGTACCAATCCGATGGGGAAAACAAATACATCTCCCGGATAAAGAATTTTGGAGAAAAGTGTGTAGTTGTACTCGTTCGACGACACAAAACCGACTAGGAGCTTGCCCTTGATGACTAGGAGGATCTCGGAGGCGCGTGGATGTATGTGCGGTGGGATTTGACCACCAGGGGCAAAGTCAATGCGGGCGATGGCGACCCCAAGAGTGTTGAAACCAGGGATATTTGCGGGGTTGACAAAGAAGCCAAGGCGGTTGCTGGTGTTTCCCGGGATGTTAAGTCCAGAAGCAAAGAAATCATTGGATGTTACTAGTTTTGGATCTTTGCAGAATCTTCCATTTACGAAAACTACAAGAAAAGAAAAAAAAAAAAAAAAACGACGAAATGTAGGCTTGAATTTGAACGTTATATAATAAGTTACATTAACATTTTATCATAACATCGTCTTCCATATCAAATAACATAAAAATATAGGGTTATTCTTATGTATAAACTTTACGTATAAAACAATACATAGGTTTATTTTTTTTATTTTTAACATTGAAAACCAAAAAAAAAAAAAAACCTATTTGTGTGTATGTATGTTATTTATTACATGTGGTGGTTTACATGTGTTATTTATTACATGTGGCGGTTTACAAATTTGTTTTAAAAGCTTTATATATTCAAAAAGTGTTTACAAATTTGTTTTAAAAGCTATATATATTCAAAATTATATATGTATTTCGTCTTTGTGTTTACAAATTTGTTTTAAAAGCTATATATATTCAACAAATAGAGAGATTACCTCCTTTAGTTTCGTTGGTGGCAACACAGTAGTCTTGAAGAGGAGATGGGTCGTAACAATATACAAACGAAGATGCTAAAGCC
>NW_003302220.1:0-6784 GCF_000004255.2 Arabidopsis lyrata subsp. lyrata | reverse complement strand
CCATAGCAATATCTTGTTGCCGCAAAGCCTTCTTATGACCATTGGGTATGTAACGCATGACATCAGATTGATTCTCCAATTCCACTTGAAGCTGTGACTGCATATGGTGGGCTTTTACTTGACTCATCTCTGACATGCTCAACCTCGACAATGTGTCGGCAACATCGGCAGCAGTGTAAGATTCAGAGTTTTGGATGGCTGTGCCAAAAGTATTCTTTTTCTCGACAGGACCGACCCTGGTACCAATAGGGGGAAGGCCAGAGGCCGGAGATCGCCCTACTAGATGTGAGTCAGGAGTTCTATTTCTTGGCACTGGGGAACTCGTGGTGGAGCCAAGCATAGTATTTGGACTGTTTTTGGCAGTAGCATGTAATGATTCATGGAATGCTAATGGGCTGTCGAATCCACCAGCACTGAAATTCGATAAAACAGCAGAATCTTTCATGTCCCGAAAAGTGTTGCAGCTTGCAGGCCGAGAGAGTTGGCTGCCTAAGGTTGCATCCCGTTCAAGTCCTTCCTGTAAAAGTTCCAATCAATGAAGTAGGAAACCAAAGACTATTTAGACACCTCACAACCAGTATTATATTCAACTGAATAAGTATCAATGTCTAGACATTACCTGAAGTATATCGGCGAAACTCTTCCTTCTCGGTCCAAGCCCAGGATATCCAGATAATCCAATAAAATCTTCTCTGCCTTGATCTAGCCGCTGCACCTTCTGAGAGCGGCCCTGAGCTACAGCATTCCTCAGTTCCATCAAATCATTCTCTGCCTGCTCAACTGGAACCCCTGGCTGAACCGAGAAGAGCGATGAGGAGTTGTCGACTTCAACCGCTTTCTTCCTCCATTCCCCAACAGGATCAAACACAGACTCACTGTTGTGAAACCTCTGAGCAACCCTCCAATCCTCTCTAGACAACAACGGAGGAGGCAACCTCGGATTGGAATGTTCATTCGAATAGTAATAAGAGAGATACTCAGGGTGCCAACGTAGCTCATCATCAGACAAAAGCTCAACGCCATTGCTAGTGCTAAAACTGTTAACATTCCCAACATCTCTATGATCAGAGTTATTATTGTTCCAGTACTGATTATCCATAGCCCTCAACAAACCTTCCACCGTAGGAGGCGCGCTTCCGCTTCTGTGAACATCAATGTCTCGTTCTCTCTCTCGGCCAAATGTTTGCCGATTACGATGTTGTTGGAGCAAAGATTCGAGCTCCCTCTGGAATCGATCCTCGAGATCCACATTGGATCCTCGATTCACACTTGTCAAATTTGATCTCGTATCCATGTAGCTATCAGTCACCATCTCTTCCCTTCATCCGAATCAATATTAGACCTAACCAAATCAACACCTGCAAAACCAGAAAAAAAAAAACCAAAATCGTGTCGGTGTTACGAAATCGGAGAAGAATCCATCAATTTCTGAAAAAGAGTGATGATCAGAATCCGATCGGGAATCAAAGTAATGAATCACCTCTCTCTCTCTCGATTTTCAATGTCGACGGAACGATAAGGTTCTCTCTTGGTTGTTCACGCAGAGAGAAAACGCAGAGGAGAGACCATTGTCTCAGAGAGCGAGTGAGATAAGAAAAGAAATGGAAGTGAGGACGAATGAGAAAATGGGGATTCAAAGAATGAGAGACGACGAATAAGGTAAAGACAAAAGAGGCAAAGCATGGAACTCTGAGATCGCCTTCATCCTTTGGTAATTCTCCCAAACTGTCACTTACCTTTTTTGTTTTTTTATTAATTTTAATGATAAAACTAAATCTTAAAAGGTAATTAGAAGATGCGGCTATTTACGACACCGTATGGATCTCTTTATGACTAGTTTTATCTAATTGATGGACAAATTACATAAAGGACGATTAATTAATGATTAAATTTGTCACCTAAACCAAGAATCTCTTATTAATCTAGAAAAATGAACAATCCCAGAGAGAGAAAAGACCAAAGGAAGTTTTTATTTTTCGTTTGTTTGTTTTCATTCATTTATTTTTGATTATTATTTAATTTGTTACACAATTTTAATTAATATAACTAATTTAGGATGCTTTTAACTCTTACTTACTTACCGAAACATTTCCAATCAATCTTAAGAGAGCAACATTTTAAGAACTAGCACAAACTCACCTGCAAATCGTCCTTATTTTGAATTTGTTAGTCTCATTTACCAAATTAACTCGCACAAATTACAAAACAGTTTTTAATCAAAAACTAAAACAGCTTATAAACAAAAATCTCTTGCAGCCCACTCAAACATTCCTTGGAACTCGGAATTCTCTATTTTATGTAAAATGACCAGACCATCCCCACTCCACTTACCCTCTATGTATGGTAAGCTGTGAGGGTGAAACAGTAATTTAAAACGATTTAGTTTCCATTACAGAGGATTCCATTTCCATTTTTCGCAATCATTTTCTTCTTCTTCTTCTTCCCATGATCGCCTCGCTTCCCAACGCAATCTTCTTCACCCAATCTCTGAATCTCTCCTCAATTCCATGTCTGTCGCTTCTATTCGCCGTTTAGCCGCCGGAGCCGCTGTAATTGCCGCTGCATCCGGTGGCGCTGTCTATCTGTCTCCGTCGGTTGCCTCCAGCGACAAAGGAGGTGGTCCGATTCTAGATTCCTTGAGGCGTAGGATTGGTGATCCCACCGCTTCTGTGCCGTCTCGATCTGCTCAAGAGTCTTCTCTGATTGCAGCCACTGCTTCTGATCCGCTCGATGTTCTCGTCATTGGCGGTGGAGCCACTGGTTCTGGAGTCGCTCTCGACGCTGCTACACGTGGCCTCCGTGTTGGTTTGGTGGAGCGAGAGGATTTCTCCTCCGGGACTTCTTCGCGATCAACGAAGCTGATTCATGGAGGTAATTTTACGTTTTGAATTTTGTATGTGGCGTTGGGTTTCCCAATTTTGGTATAAGAAGCTCTCTGAATTGCCGGGTATTATGAAACAATTGCTTAGTTTACTAGTTGGAAGTGAGTGGTATGATCATCATTAGGTGCTCACGAACTTTGGTTGTTCAATTGGCGAAATTTGATTGAAGATTTTCGAAAATTTGGTGAATGTTTGGATTTCCAGAGGAATAATTGAAGAAAATTTATAGCTCATTGTTTTTTGCCTCTCATTTGCTGTGTTTTTGTTTGTTGATTCAGTAAATGAAGGAACATAATGATAAGGATATGTATTACAACTAGGCTCTTAATGCACCATTTGATTTAGTGCTCGTTTGCACTGCTCTTGATTAGGGGTTCGTTACTTGGAGAAAGCTGTTTTCAATCTTGATTATGGACAGCTGAAGCTTGTATTTCACGCGCTTGAGGAGCGCAAACAGCTCATCGAGAATGCGCCACATCTCTGCCATGCTCTGCCCTGTATGACACCTTGTTTTGACTGGTTCGAAGTTATCTACTTCTGGATGGGTTTGAAAATGTATGATTTGGTCGCTGGACCACGGTTATTGCATCTGTCCAGATATTACTCTGCAAAAGAGTCTATTGAGCTCTTCCCCACTCTTGCAAGGAAAGGGAAAGACAAGAATTTGAGGGGTACTGTTGTGTATTATGATGGGCAAATGAATGATTCACGTCTGAATGTGGGCTTGGCATGTACTGCCGCGTTAGCTGGTGCAGCCGTTCTCAACCATGCCGAGGTTGTCTCTCTTATTACAGATGATTCTACTAAGAGAATAATTGGTGCCCGAGTTCGTAACAATCTCACAGGTAAGATGACAAGCAATTTCTTGAATTCAGTATACCACTGCTCTTCATGATTTGTGCAGTTTTTGATAAGGTGTTTCAATTTGACAGGCCAAGAATTTAACACCTATGCAAAAGTAGTTGTTAATGCGGCAGGACCGTTCTGTGATTCCATTAGAAAAATGATTGATGAAGATACCAAAACCAATGATTTGTCCAAGCAGCGGTGTACACATCGTGCTGCCTGATTACTATTCTCCTGAAGGGATGGGGTTGATAGTTCCTAAAACTAAGGATGGTCGCGTTGTGTTTATGTTACCATGGTTGGGAAGAACAGTAGCAGGCACTACAGACTCTAACACTTCAATCACTTCACTTCCAGAACCTCATGAAGATGAGATTCAATTTATACTGGATGCAATCAGCGACTATCTTAACATTAAGGTATGTCCAGATTCAGCTTAAAAATCAATTCAATTTTTGACCATATATCTATCTTAAACAATTCAGTTGATGATATTATCCATCATTAATCTTCAATAGGTTCGACGTACTGATGTTCTTTCGGCTTGGAGTGGTATCCGTCCGTTGGCCATGGATCCAACAGCCAAGAGCACAGAGAGTATCTCCAGAGACCATGTTGTCTTCGAGGAAAATCCTGGTCTGGTTACAATCACGGGTGGAAAATGGACAACTTATCGAAGGTGAGGGAAATGTAAAAAATTAGCAGAATGTTGTTAAAGTTGTGTTATTATTGCTCATCAGTAATTTTTTTTCAGCATGGCGGAAGATGCAGTTGATGCAGCAATCAAATCGGGAAAACTTAGTCCAACCAATGAATGTGTAACGCAGAAACTACAGCTTCTGGGTTCTTATGGATGGGAACCATCTTCCTTCACAACTCTTGCACAGCAATACGTGCGCATGAAGAAAACCTACGGTGGTAAAGTGGTTCCTGGAGCAATGGACACAGCTGCTGCAAAGCATTTGTCTCATGCCTATGGTTCAATGGCTGACCGAGTTGCCACCATAGCTCAGGTATGGTTCTATATCAGACTCCTCCTTCATCATGTCCTTGGTAGATAACATTCCGGATATTGGATTGCAGGAGGAGGGTTTGGGGAAACGGTTGGCGCACGGGCATCCGTTTTTGGAAGCCGAGGTTGCTTACTGTGCAAGGCACGAGTACTGCGAATCAGCGGTTGATTTCATAGCAAGGAGATGTAGAATCGCGTTCTTGGACACTGATGCAGCGGCTCGGGCGTTACAGCGTGTGGTGGAGATTCTAGCAAGTGAACACAAGTGGGACAAGTCGAGGCAGAAGCAAGAGTTGCAAAAGGCTAAAGAGTTTCTTGAAACTTTCAAGTCTTCCAAAAACGCACAGTTTAACGATGGCAAGCACAACTAAAGCGGCCTCTCAGAAATTTACTTACACTACTATATTGAATTTATTTATTTCTATTTTCAAATTTGTTGGATTTTTGGGTAGCGATTAGCGATTAGCGAGAACGAATAATAATAATACTGTACGGATGGAATAATAATACTGCGGCTACTCATGTTTCTCGGATTAAACTATTAGCCCCACACGAGGTTTCTTTTTGTATTCTAAATGAAGAAGAAGACGACCTATAAGAGATTTGTTGGGAAATGGGCAACAGCTAAAAGACTCTGAGTCAGCTAGAGTGTCTTCAACAGTTGGAAGACTTAAGTTTATTGCATCTCTTAACCTCAAGAGTCTAGACTCTAGAGCTATATTCCAGTGGAGTACAAGATTTGAGATTCTAAACCAAAGTCAGAAACAAGTTTTAGGTTCAATTCTGAACAACAGAGACACAAAGTGAATAGTAATGAAAAGTCATGTTTGTTTAAATTTGAGAGTAACGTTTGGCAAACCAAAAGCCAAAAAGAGAATCTCTGACTTCACCTTGTGGTTTGTGATTCGAAAAAATGGAAGATAAATAGTAAAATATTTCGTGGCTTTCTCTCTGTTTTTGTTTTCACTTGGAAGAATATGGACTTACCTTGGAAGGTTTTATACAACGGAAAATCTCTACCAAAGAATTTTCACAAAACAAAGCTCTCAAAGAAAAGTCTTGGTTCCGCATTAGACAAAAATACTCACGAAACTAGACGAGTTAAAAAAGAACAAAACAAAAAAAAAAATGAAAAATTGAGATACTCACGAAACCAAACTCTTGTGGCACTAAGAAGATATACATTTTATGTCTCCTGCTTCTCCTTAAGGATTTTACCATTAGGATTTTACTGCAGCTTATGAAAATCATGTAACAAATTGGCTGCTGGAGAAGCTTTCGTTTAATCACGGTAATCCGTGAATGGCTCGAGGAGTTGACATTAGTGAGAAAGAATTTCCAAAAGGCGTGATTGAGCATCTGAAGGGGTATCTCTTCCAGGAACATTGACCTTCAGAAGATTGGAATACCTGCAAGCCAAAGAATGTGATGTTTAGTCCAAAAATTAACTATATTAGCCTCATTCTTGTGTTTATTTCGATGAAGTTAGGTTAAAGGAAATAAAGTTGAGAAGCAGACTCTGTGGGTGTAAACATTTGGTCGTGTTCTGCTATGAAAGCGAGCAATGCCTGCAGAAAATTAAGTAAACATTTGAGTCTCGTTTGGTATTCGGGACATAATAATGCTGAGAAACCCAAAGGAAGAAACCAAGAGAAAAACAATCTCCTTTTTGCTTACTTCGAATGGCATGTTTAACAGTTCAAAGTAAGTACGGACACGATCTAGGTTCTGTTGTACGGTTTCACTATCGATATATGGAATAGCTGCCATGGCCTGCAGTGTAAATACACACAAATTAAGATAGTGAATGCTGTTGGAAATCATTAAAAATTGTGAACTAATCTTTACCTGTTCCACTGCAATAGTGTTCCGACATATTTGTTGAACCCCGAAAAGGTTGATAGATCTCATGTCAGCCAAAGCCTAGATTATTTCGTAATAAGAGACAGTCACAGTTTAGAAGATTATAGTAACCTATAGGATATCGAATTATAGTATGGTATATTCAAATTTGAACTAGAAGTACCAAAGATCTTATCCCATT
>NW_003302221.1:4866-7466 GCF_000004255.2 Arabidopsis lyrata subsp. lyrata | reverse complement strand
GGGTTTCAGTTCTTCCTTCCAGGTAAAAAAAGATACAAACTTTTTTTTGAAATTTCAAGACTTTATTGTAGTGTTTATTGAGTTTTGTGGATCCTTTTTTTTTACTTGCAGGTGGAATTTGTGAAGCGTATTTTTGAAAAACATCCAGACATTGCATTAGAGTTTTTTCCGAAGAACCCGGTTGTCAAGACAGCTTACATGAATGTTCTACTCAGTTTGATTGAGACTTTGGGCCAGCCGCCTCGAGAAATATCAAAGGATGATCTGGCTGGTGCATATGGTTTACTAAGATCCATGAAAGAGGCTGGATTTAAGTTGGATTGGTTGGAGAATAAACTGAATGAGGTGTTAAAAAAGAAGGAGAGCGAAGAAGCTTATGAGACTCGAATGCGAGAAATCGAGGAAGAGATGAAAGACTTGAAGGAAAAAGTGTTGGACGTGGCAGCTCCTTTAAGGTTAGATGATGTTTTCTAAATTAGAGCCCTCATCAGACTTAGGTAGCTAGAGAGATATCGGAAGTTTCCACATTTTGCAAGTAGTTTTCGTTAGGTAGACAGGGACTTGGTAGGATTTTTTGAAGCACGTTAGTTTCAATGAAAACGTAATGTCTTTTAGGTGGCTTATTCTTTCTCACTTGACTTTGAAGATGGAGGAAGTGAAGAGAATGATCAAATAGAGCTAATACTTAAGGTGCCATCAAACTCTTAATATTGATCCTTTATTTTCATAAAGAGGAGATTTGTTCGTTGCTAAATCATTCGGAAAAGCAGAGAAATCTTAGAAAGCAACAACGTATATTGAGGCTTAAAGCTTATGTATAACGTTATAATCATAAATCATTATTGGGGCTTAACTTGACACAACAATATTCAGAACTCATAAAACCCCAAACACATCGATGTTTGGAGAAAGATAAAAACGTATACAGAAACCTGCAAGTCGAATAGCTCATATATAATTTCGCCTGTTCTTCGAATGTAGTTTCTCATCTCGGGTGTGGGAGGCGTTACTCCGCAAGCTCCTCCTCCATCACTACACAACTTACTTCAGTGAAATCCTCTCCATCACCTCAGATTCATCTTTCACAGGTTCAGCCCTGTTCATTATTCGATATGTCTTCCAAGCATCAATACACGTCTTGTGGTGAGAATGCAATAGAAGAAGGCATGGAGAAATCCCACAAACGTCGGACCAGCTCATTTCTTTCCTTGATCACGCAGTCCGTAACAGGATCACCTCCATTAGAAGACGGGCTTCGGGTCTGGTTTCACTCACGGACATGAAGACCTCTTGTGGAAGTCGAAACTAACACAATCGAGATTTGTCTAGGGTTTTATTTTAGGGATACGATAATCGTGAATTCTCAAAGAACAACAGAAACGATTGTAACCAAAGATGGTGTTCTTGATATTATTAAGAAAAAGATGACTTTGATCGTACAAGAGTTTGATCGTAAAAGGAAAAAGATGTTTGTGCTGTGAGAGCTTTGCGTAGTGTAAATTCTAGAGCGATATTGCCTCTCCTTTGCTTGAGCCTTGAATCTCTTTATATAGGGGTGGTAAACCGCCTTTCCAGCGATATTCTCGGAAGATTTCCATTTATCTTGAAGTCGGTGTAGAATATCGCGGATCAGGATAATTTCCTTATTCTTCGGAGTTTTTGGAAGATATCCTGATTTGAGTCGATCCTTTGAGATTCTTCCTTATCATTCCCGGGTTTATCGGAAATGACCCTTCTTTTTCGGAAATGATGCCTTGCTTGGAAATTGTACTTCGAGGGTGAATATTCCTCTAAGTCTTTGCTTCGGGATGTCTTGGTGCATTCCTCCTCGGGTACAACATACGTTTCGCCTCGGGTAGCACTAACATTTCACCTCGGGGAAGAGTGAGGCTTTGCCGCGGGTATTGTTAATACTGCCTCGGGGCAGCATGTTCATTCGGCTCGGATTAAAGTGAAACGTTATTGCCATCCCGAGCCGTCGCACCCCGAGCTAATCTAACCGATGTCCCCCGAGGCGATTTGGTCAGTGTTCCCGAGCCAAATCAACACACTGTCTCACGAGCCGATTTGGAAGATGGCCCGAGCTGGCTGTCAATGTACCCGAAGTGTTATGGTTTGCCTCGGCCATAGTACGGGTGAAATCCGACCCCAACAGTTAGCCCCCCAGCTCGTTGACTTGGGGAGCAAGTGTGACGAGCTTCATGAATGAGTCGACCGAGCCGTTTACCATTCTTGGTGCTTCATCCCTGACGGTTCGCATCTCTTTGGGAGACTGAAGTGGCTTGTGCGAAGAAGGCCGCGAAGAGGGAGGTCGCCGCCGAATTTACCCAGGAAGTCAAGGTGGCCGAGGTGAAAGTCGCTCTATTTGACCAAGTGTGAGACCGATACATGCACTTTATGCAGGAGAAAGCGTATGATGAGTTGATCGCCGAGCTGGATAGCGGCAAGAAGATTGAGGATGAGAAGGAAGAAGTGCTGAAGTGGAAAAGCGGAGTACGCCGATGCTGAGGCTGAATACCTCAGACTTGATTCTTGAGCTACAAGAGGATCTGAAAGTTTTCCCAGGGTCTCCGGACTCCGTCCACGAAAAACCTCGGAAA
>NW_003302221.1:2531-4551 GCF_000004255.2 Arabidopsis lyrata subsp. lyrata | reverse complement strand
ATAGATACCAGTGTTAAGATAAACTGGGTTTTAGCAGCCGGAGCGAAAGATAGGTACCAGTGTTAAGATAAACTGGGTTTTAGCAGAAAGATTTGAACGTTCACGGTCGCGACCCGATTCGATTCAATCGATAACCAGTGCTTAGAAGCGAACTGGGGCACCAGTGTTAAGATTTTACTGGGGTTTCTGAAGACAATTTCATCTTTGGTCGGATATCTTCGACCAGATTGTCTCGAATGTTTATATAGCGCGCTGTAACCGTGGAGGTGTAGATGAATTTAGTTCGTGGGCGTGGCCATCGCCCAAACGAACCGAACGGAGTTTAGACCGTGTTGATTTCCCGAGGCGAGTTTCGGGGTAAAGACCGAGGTAGGTTTAGTAAAACCCGAAGTGTATACTTAGAAATATAGTTTGATAAAATTTGAATAGGAGTATAGGAAACATATAATTGATAAAGTTTGAGTGGGAGTATGGATATACGGACCCCACTCTCCCCCCCCCCCCCTTTTTGATAAGGGGAGGTAGCTGAACTCGTCCGAGGACGAGCTGCCTACGTACCCTTTTCGGGGATCAAGCCACCCCGTAGTTCAAGCTTATGCGTACCTTAGGTTTTTAGCGGTAGTATTTCCTGAGGTGTTTCCATAACTGGGATAGTCTCGGCCTCCTCAGGACCAATTGTGACGGCAATGGGGTTAGGATTCGTCATCTCCACCTCAGGCTCATCGGTCGCTTTGGGAGGAGCAAGAGTTCCGAGAACGGCCTCCAGAGCTTTCTTCTCTACGGCCGCCTTCTTTTCTGCAAGGTACTTCTCCTTGCTTCGGCCAATCTTCGCCTTTTTATGATTGACCTCGACTTTAGATTCGGCGACGATGTTTCGAAGTTTATGTGCTGCCATGAAGCACATCCTGGAATTCTTTTGGCTTCCCCATATCGTTTTCACACCGTTAGGCGTCGGGAATTTCAAGCAGAGATGGTATGTCGAGGAGACAGCTCGCATTAGGTTTAACCATGGGGTGCCCATAATGGCGTTGTAGATGGTCGGCTGATCTGTGACAGAGAAATCAACTATCTTCGTTATTCCACTGGCCTGGACTGGCATCTGAATAGTTCCGAGAGTCATTAGGGTTTCTCCAGAGAATCCAAGTACTGGCCTCGGAGTCTGGTTTACTTGCGACATGCTGATGTTCATTTGCCGAAGCGTCTCGAGGAAAATTACGTCAATAGTGCTGCCGGTGTCGATCAACACCCTTGATACGTCGTGATCTCCGATGGCAAGCGTGATGACCAGAGGGTCGTTATGAGGCATGTCGAGCCCATTTGTCTCACTTTCTTCGAACATGATTACATCGTTAGGTTGGTCGAATGGCCTTAACCAGTTGCTGGGTGCTTCGGCTCGTCTCTGATAGGCTTTGATCGCGGCTACGGTGTCGGGGCAAAACGCTGTTCCTCCCATTATCGTGTAGATTCTTTGTCGTGTTCCGTCACGCTCCTCGTCGGGTGTTCCCCGGACTCTCTTCGGAGCCTCTGGCTCCTTTGGCTCGGGACCCCTTGCTGTGTCCACCTGTTCGGGCTGAACTTGTTCTGGCTGTAGGTCTTTGAGGGTTATGTTCGTCCCAAGCTCTCCGGCTAGAAATTTGGCCGCTAATATTGCTCCGAGGCTCCTGCATCTGGAAGTGTGATGCCCGATGGTCTTGTGATGCTCGCAGTATTCTTTTTCGTCACCTGGGGGTTGACATCTTGTCCAAGTGAATGAATCTCTTCCTCGCCCACGGCCTACGTCGACTTGATAGTTGTGGGCTCCTGAGAAAACGTGCCCCTCGTGGTGCGTGTACGTTTCACTCTGATCCGGCTTCTTCTGGCTTAGCGGTCCTGTTTGGGCTTTCTCGGTTTTCTCGGCTCGGGGCGCCTCTCTTTGTTGGCTCATGCCTCTTTGCTAGCAGCGCCATCTCTTCTTCGTGGGCGACAAAATCCGAGGCTCGATGCAGCGCGTCGCGAATTGTTGTCGGTTTAGACAGGTTCA
>NW_003302221.1:0-2170 GCF_000004255.2 Arabidopsis lyrata subsp. lyrata | reverse complement strand
GCAGAGGATGAAACGCTATGTATCTGGGTTTTGACGAGCTTCATATCAGCTTCCGCCTTGGCTAGGGAGGCTCGGATCTTGCTGAGCTCGTCCTCCCTTTCGGATTCTTCGGCCCATCTTATGTTCTCCTCAGTTTCTTCATCGTCAGTGAGATCTGTTCGCTCGGCGGAGTTAGCTCCGGCTCGGGTACGCTTATCTTGCAGATCATCTGGCTCGTCCGTCAAGTCCACTGCGTCTGGCTCGGTGGGATCATCTTGGTTCTCGCGTCTGGCAGGGTCGGCTCGGGTTGCGACTCTGGTGTTGTCGGTTGGCGTCGCGAACGTGAGTCTTGTTGGGTTGATGCCAAGCAAGTCCCTCCGAGCTCGTGGCGGCCGAGTCTGGAAACGCGTGGTTTTTTGTTGCCCACATGTTGCGATTTCGTCGACTCGCTGCGCCAAGGTTTTGTTAGCTTTCTCTTGATCGTCAGCTTTCTTCTGGAATTTAACCATCATATCCTTCAGTTCGGCTAGGGCTGCTAAGATTGTCGGATCGGCTTGAGGATTCTGAGGGTTCGGAGGGTTAGGGTTCCCTCCTCCGGCTGGTGGTGTCTGACGACCGTCTTCGTTTACCATCCTCTCTGGTATTCGAGTCTCGCGTTCTTAGGGTAAGAGAATTCTAAAGTAATCCCCACAGACGGCGCCAAACTGTAGAAGTCGAAACTAACACAATCGAGATTTGTCTAGGGTTTTATTTTAGGGATACGATAATCGTGAATTCTCAAAGAACAACAGAAACGATTGTAACCAAAGATGGTGTTCTTGATATTATTAAGAAAAAGATGACTTTGATCGTACAAGAGTTTGATCGTAAAAGGAAAAAGATGTTTGTGCTGTGAGAGCTTTGCGTAGTGTAAATTCTAGAGCGATATTGCCTCTCCTTTGCTTGAGCCTTGAATCTCTTTATATAGGGGTGGTAAACCGCCTCTCCAGCGATATTCTCGGAAGATTTCCATTTATCTTGAAGTCGGTGTAGAATATCGCGGATCAGGATAATTTCCTTATTCTTCGGAGTTTTTGGAAGATATCCTGATTTGAGTCGATCCTTTGAGATTCTTCCTTATCATTCCCGGGTTTATCGGAAATGACCCTTCTTTTTCGGAAATGATGCCTTGCTTGGAAATGGTACTTCGAGGGTGAATATTCCTCTAAGTCTTTGCTTCGGGATGTCTTGGTGCATTCCTCCTCGGGTACAACATACGTTTCGCCTCGGGTAGCACTAACATTTCACCTCGGGGAAGAGTGAGGCTTTGCCGCGGGTTTTGTTAATACTGCCTCGGGGCAGCATGTTCATTCGGCTCGGATTAAAGTGAAACGTTATTGCCATCCCGAGCCGTCGCACCCCGAGCTAATCTAACCGATGTCCCCCGAGGCGATTTGGTCAGTGTTCCCGAGCCAAATCAACACACTGTCTCACGAGCCGATTTGGAAGATGGCCCGAGCTGGCTGTCAATGTACCCGAAGTGTTATGGTTTGCCTCGGCCATAGTACGGGTGAAATCCGACCCCAACACCTCTCCTTAGCTTGCTCTGTTTCCTCAATCAACACTCTTTTTTTCTATTCAAATTCAAAAACATTATGCAAAAGGATTGTAACATGGTTTTTTGTTTGAATAAATTTTTATATTCATACAAAAAAAAAAACAAATGTAATTACAATGTCACATACTATTCACGAACAAAAGAGGTAGTTGTTCAATGAATTGTACGAGATCATCAAGCTCGAACAAAATGTTAAGGCATAGCGAAACTTCCATATGCATCATCACCTTTGAAAGCAGAAGGCATAGCTATTGCTAAGGACCATAGAAAGTATCAAATTCATGGGATACTAATTAGTGATTTTCGAGAGGAACTGCCAAATTCTTGTTAACATATACCTAACGGGTCACAAGTGGACATAAACAACTTATGCAACGATATCAATTTTTGGGCGTAAGTCAAAGTTTAAAACAACATCGATTTATTCATGTTAAAAGAAGCTTCAATGTACAAGCACATGTCATAGGAAAGAAAGGGTCCTTTACTCCTTTAGAGTTTTCTTTTGATTCAAATTGTACTCTTTTACCAGATTGGTTAACTTAACCACTGTATCATGACACTATTTCTTCCTCTATGTGCAAAGAAAAAGAAGGA
>NW_003302222.1:2114-7089 GCF_000004255.2 Arabidopsis lyrata subsp. lyrata | reverse complement strand
CATGATACATTATATTATTATTTAAGAATCGTCCAAAATTCCGTGACACTTAATTCTTAGAATCCAAACAAAAATTCCCTTCACGTATTGTATATATTTGATTATTAGCATCATATTTGAATATTAATTTAACTATTGAAATATGTGAGTTACAGAGAATGAGATTCATTCCCCATGTGGAAGCTCTGCCCCTATTCGAAGACTTCACTTCCACCTATGTATTGTTATACACAGAGAAGACCACTTCATTATATTTATAGAAATCTAAAGAGCGTATGCGTATCTAACTAATA
Organism: Arabidopsis lyrata subsp. lyrata; assembly: GCF_000004255.2. Classification (NCBI taxonomy): domain Eukaryota; kingdom Viridiplantae; phylum Streptophyta; class Magnoliopsida; order Brassicales; family Brassicaceae; genus Arabidopsis; species Arabidopsis lyrata. The sequence goes on along the minus strand of NW_003302222.1, from coordinate 6,796 downwards.
CCCAAACCCTAGTCCCTAGGTAAACCAAGAATTAGTTGATAGCTTTGAAGTTTATGCCAATGGGTTCATGAACGAATCGAAAAACATTCAAGAGAAATTATATGTTTGAATTAAGGCTTTGAATTCATTTCAAAATCCAACTTACACACAAAGAAGAGAGTTTGATGTTATTTCACCGTATCATTTCTTAGAATCTCATACAACATATATATTTATACCTTTAAATCTAATAGAGTCCATGTACATATATATATGGCCGAATAAGGTTAAATAAGAGAATTAATTATAAAATTAAGATATTCATATATATCTCTTACCTCAAATCCCACTAGAAAATGCGAACGAGCTAGTGGATGGCCAACATTGTAAAATCAAATCAAACCAGTAAGACACTCTTATTTTTTTTACTTTTAGACTTCTAGTAAAACCTGATTAATAGATTAGTTCCAAAACTCTTTAGACAAGTAGATACATATATCATATATACCCGCCCGTGGATATATACATCTATAAAGTTTCCCCTATATATAAAGCTCACCACCTTATTTAATCAATGTACTACGTAGAAGTGGGATTGGGAATTAGCAACTTGGCTTAACTTTTCCAATTATGTAAAAACTTTTACCTATTGTATTGACACAAAAAAATTTGGTTGTATATATCAATGGAAACCGGATGGTAGATAGAAAGAGTGAAAGATGCTATGGTTTGTAGGATCTTAATTAATGTAATAATTGAGTATAAACAGATTCTTCCAATGCGTTACTTATGGGTGGTTGATAGAAATAGTGCAAACCTAGCTAGTTTACAGATACGATTTGAAATTTTATGAAATAGTTTTAAGTCTAAGCGATAGAAGAGTTGGTGACCCATGGGGCTAAAAAAGTTAGGGTAGAGACTCTAAATGGGTTGAGTAGTACTATATAATTTTATTTACTCAATAATCTATTGAGATAAAACAATCGAAAGGGAATATGTGTTGTGACATATTTGGATTTTTGTGCTCTTTCTTATGCTTATTTTTATGATTTTGACAGAATGGCATGTTACGTACTGAGATGCGAATGTATGTGGGAACGAGCTTATAACGACGTTTCACAACGAGGAATTAATAAATATTAAACTATTTCCTTATTGTTTAACAAAAATAAAAACTCTTAATTTTTTTCAGTATACAAACTTACATATTGCCTACCAAAAAAAAAAAACTTACATATTTGCCAGATTTCCTGCAATTATATATGATAGGAAAAAGAATAGTAATTAGTTGCTTCTGAGTTTCTCTACCTTATCCTTCATTGATGCAAGTAATTAAGAAACATGTTTTATTTAAAAACTTAATTAAGCTCGTCATTTTTTTTGGGAATGAATATCAACGTTAATGCGACTACTGTAATGAATATGGTCACCTTTACCATAGGTGTCCATCTGCTCCGGATGTTCCCTCTTCTTCTCATGCTCCACTGGTTAATGCGGGAAGACCCACACTCAGAGATCAACCTCCTCCTCGGTATGCAGAGATAGTATTGCAGACCTTACCTGTTCATGTTGTGGCAGCTTCAGGCACTCCTCCACCAAACGTTCCCTCTAAGACTGATATTTCTAAGTCCAATCATCGGTACCTTGCTTCACCAACAAACGAGTCTTCCAATGAATGGCAGGTTGTAAAGAATAAGTCAAAACCTCATGTCAACAAAGCGTTGGTGAAAGAAGTTGAGCCTAACCCAAGGAGGAAGCTCTGTCACTGCAGCTCAATTCGCTGAAGAGGAAGAGGCTATTCAGATTGGTCAGCGGATCATTCGTCGAAGATCAAGTTCTCCTCAGCGACCTCCGACTATCCTTCCAGATCAGTCCAATAAACCTCTAACCTCCATAACGAGTCAGCCGTCAGCTGGGATTATCACTACTTCTAAGGAAGTTTCAGTTGCTAAAGTTGCTAAGAAGCCTCCTTCTAAATCTGGGAAAAGCTCCCAGAGTTCTCAGAGTCGTCGTATCCCTGGAAAGGGACGCGCAAATCATCATGCTTGAAAGCTATGCTTTCAAATCTTTTGTCCTTTTTGATGATGATAAAAATCTTTTGTTATAATATTCGGGGTTTAAATAATACTCAGAGGCAGCAAGAACTTAAAAGTTGGGTTTCATCTTCGAGACCTTCTATCGGTGCTATTTTGGAAACTCATGTACATCATGATAATGCGGCTGCAATTTTGGCTCGGATTTTCCCTGGTTGGAGACACGAGTTTAATTACTTACCTACATCAAGCAATGGGAGAATTTGGCTTGTCTGGAATTCGGCAGCTAAGGTTTTTATTTATAAAGAAGACAGATCAGCTCATTTCCTGTGGAGTTTTTGATCCTTCTACCTGCGAGTCGTTCTCTGTTACCTTTGTCTATGCCCGCAACCTGGTTTAATTGCTAGACGGGATCTTTGGTTTGCGCTTGAAGAAGCTTCATAATCATAGTCTCCAAAGGAATCATCCGTGGTTAATTCTTGGAGATTTTAATCAAATACTTATTGCTTGAAGACCATCACTCTCTATTACCTTATAGTCTTCCTCTTCAAGGTATGAATGAATTCCAATCCTGTATTGATACCTGTGAGCTTCTACATTTGTCTTCCAGAGGTGCTGAGCATACTTGGTATAATGGTCAGCCTTCCAATCCAATTACTCGCAAATTGGACAGAGCTCTTATAAATGAGTCGTGGCTTATGGCGTTCCCTCAGTCTTCTATGTTTGTTGATGCTCCTGGAGGTTCGGATCATTCTCCGCTTCTTATTTCTACTTCTGATTCTGTTGAGAGGAGGAAGGTTCCATTCAAATTCTACTTTTTCTTCACCACGCATCCTGACTTTCCTAGTATTGTTGAGTCGGCCTGGAACCTGGATCTTGCTCATACTTCCACCATGATTTCCTTGTGTCATAGGCTAAAGGCAGTTAAACTGGGATGCAAAGCTCTTAATAGGACAAGCTTCAGTAATATTCAAGCTCGGTCTGCTGAAGCTCATGATATGTTGACAAGCATACAGAATCAGCTTCCTACCTCTCCATCTCTAGCTCTGTTTGAGGAAGAGAAGGAGCAGCGGAGGAGATGGTCTTTCTTCGCAGCTGCGGAGGAATCTTTTCTCATGCAAAAATCTCGGATTAGATGGTGTGATGAGGGAGATTCCAACACAAGCTTCTTTCATAAATCGGTTATGGCTCATCAAGTGAGAAATAGTATTACTTATCTTAAAAATGATGCGGATTTGAGGATAACTGATAAGATCCTTCTAAAGCAGCTTGTTGTTGACTACTATCAAAATCTCCTAGGCACAAGAAACACCTCTGTCCTTCCTCTTCCTGTGGAGCGAATCAGAGAGCTGAATTCTTTCAGATGTACTGCAACTTTGGCTACTCAACTGACTTCTATTCCAACTCCTGAAGAAGTAACCTCCACAGTTTTCTCCTTACCAAGGAATAAAGCTCCTGGTCCTGATGGTTTTACAGTTGACTTCTTCATCAACTCTTGGAGTGTTGTGGGTCCTTCTCTAATTGCGGCAGTAGTGGATTTCTTCAAAACTGGCAAGCTTCTCAAGCAGGTAAATGCAACAATTCTGGCTCTGATTCCCAAAACAGATTCGGCAGACAGACTTGGTGAATTCCGGCCAATCTCCTGCTGCAACACCATATATAAAGTCATCTCTAGGCTTCTTGCTAAAAGACTCAAGTTATTTATGGATTTGGTTGTTCAAAGGAACCAGGTTGCCTTCATCAAGGGTAGATTGCTCTGCGAAAATGTGTTATTGGCTTCAGAACTTGTTGCAGATTTTAACTCTCTGGGACCTGTGTCTAGAGGCTGTCTTCAGATTGATTTATCAAAGGCGTTTGACAACATTGATTGGGGTTTTCTTACCAACATTCTGGTGGCTTTAGATCTTCCCACCATGTTCATTAATTGGCTAACAGAGTGCTTCACTACTCCTTCTTTCTCTGTTGCTCTAAATGGTGAACTTATAGGTTATTTCCCGGGCAAAAAAGGCCTTCGTCAAGGCGACTCCATTTCTGCTCCTCTCTTCGCTCTTGTTATGGATATTCTCTCCAAGCAACTAGATTTGGCAACCACTTCAGGAAGAATTCAGGCCCATCCCCTATGCGTTAATCCTTTGGTAACTCATCTCAGCTTCGCTGACGACATTCTGGTATTTTTCAATGGTCAGGAAGCCTCTCTAATTGCAATTCTGGACGTTTTGGCTCAGTTTAAGAGTGTCTCTGGCCTTGGTATCAATCTGTCTAAATCTTGCCTATTCCTTGATGGAAGCAACTTTGATTTAATCAGCAAAATCTCCTCAAGGCACAATCTTACACATGGTTCTCTCCCAATACGTTATCTTGGTGTTCCACTTCTGCCTAGCAAGCTCAATGCCTCCGATTATCAGCCTCTCATTGACAGAATTAAAGGTAGAATTTCCTCTTGGACAAATAGACATCTCTCGTTTGCAGGCAGACTTCAACTTCTCCATTCAGTCATCAATAGCACTATTAACTTCTGGGCTTCGATCTTTATTCTTCCCAACAAGTGTATCGCTGATCTTGACAACTTTGTAGTGCCTTTTTGTGGAAAGGTGCTACTTCTTCTGCCCGCGGTGCTAAGGTTTCTTGGGAGGTTGTTTGTCCCCAATATCTGCTGTGGACTTGACTAAA
>NW_003302222.1:0-1826 GCF_000004255.2 Arabidopsis lyrata subsp. lyrata | reverse complement strand
CTGGGATGCTGACTTTCGTTTTACTGGGAGTTGGATTTGGCGACGCCTCTCAAAACTAAGGGTTTTGGCAAGACCTTTTGTTTTTTGTAGCGTTCAGTCTGGTTGCTTGGCATGATAACTGGACTAATTTGGGTCCTCTAATCGATATTGTTGGACCTGCTGGTCCTCGGGTTACTGGTATTGGTCTTTTAGCTACGGTCTCTGAAGCAGTTGTAAATGATGCTTGGGTCTTACCGCGTGGAAGGCATCCTTTGGTTCAACTTCTCAAGAACTGTCTTCTCTCACATCCTCCTCCACTTGAGACTGAAACAAGGAAAGATTTATTTCTCTGGAAAATTGATGCAGATCAAGCTCAAGGCCATTTCTCCTCTTCAGGAACGTGGAAACATCTTCACCCTCCTGGTCCGACTAAGGCTTGGTTCACCCAAGTCTGGTTTAAGGAGAGAATTCCAAAGCTTGCATTCATGTTTTGGTTCACTGTTCAGGATAGGTTAACAACAAGAGACAGGCTAAGGAGATGGAACTTGCCAATCCCAGATGCTTGCCTTCTCTGCCAAACCGATGAGGAATCAAGAGATCACCTATTCTTTCAGTGCACTTACTCTAATACTCTTTGGCTGGAATTATTTGGTCGCTTCTCTCCCAGTCCGTCTACTCAATTTGGTCTCCTTCTCAACTGGATTAAAAAGCCTACCACAAATAGGAAACTCAATTCTATATGCAAACTTGTTCTTCATGCTTTGGTTTACAACATTTGGAAGGAGAGAAATGCAAGGTTGCATTCGGCTTCTCCTCGCTCGACTACCCAACTGAAGAGGGAAATTCAGCTGCTACTTAGAAGAAGACTCGCTGGTTTGGACAGAGCTGCTACTGCAACAGGGCTTCCATCAAGCACAACTCAAGCCCAGGAGACTTACCTTTCTCTTTGGTTTGGAAACTTTCAGTAACTGCGCTTAGAATCCTGTTTCTTTCATTATGCTCATGCTTTAGTGCTTATGCTTTGTATTGAATCAAGTATTAATATATAAAATGGTACTTTAAAAAAAAAAAAAAAAAGTTAAATAAAAAAAAAAAAAAAAAAATATCAACGTTAAATATAATTCGTGTTTTTGGCTTTCGTGGAATTTTGTTTTTTTTCCTCTATATATGTTTTAGGATAAGAATCTTGTTTATGTATTGGAGACTAGAACATGTTACATGTCTACGGTAGAACATATCTGTGTGTGTCTGAATTAGTTCAATATGAATGAATTAGTATTGGAGTTTATCAGAAGAATTATTTTCTTATCAGAAAATCCAGAATAGATGAAATATAATGCAAATATTAATTACCAAAGATCTATGGGACAATTATTCATCATTCTCTCTCTCTCATTCTCGGAAATTGTGAGAAAATATTCCTTCTTCATGTGATTTTATTTTGGATTGTGGCCTTACACAACATGCTTCAAATCACGCAAGGAAGTATAGACGTAGTCAATACTTTTCTTTCTTTTTTTTAACCAAGAGGTTTCCGACTTAAGACCCGTAATTTTTTATATGGACACCATAACATCTTAGTTAGTCATCATTATTCCAGTAGTAAGATTCAAAGCTGAGATTTTAAAGCGCATTTAAACGATCGCCTAGCTAGTAGCTAGTGAAGCTGGGATTTAGTGATATTACTTTGCTCTTGTTTATATATCCTAATACTGTAATACTTCAAAATACATGCATACACAGTATTTTTGTGTACATATTAATTATCATCATTTCAAATACTACTATATAATATATTACAGAGTTCATATGCTCATTTGCATATCCAAGGTTAATCATATCGAAAA
>NW_003302223.1:5318-7116 GCF_000004255.2 Arabidopsis lyrata subsp. lyrata | reverse complement strand
TCAAGCTCGAGGAATGAGGCCTAACACTGTGACTATAATGAATCTCCTTCCTGTTTGTGCGCAGCTAGCCTCTCTGCATCTAGTAAGACAATGTCATGGATATATTATTAGAGGCAGACTTGGTGATATCCGCCTGAAGGGGACTCTACTAGATGTATATGCTAAATGTGGCAGCTTGAAGCATGCATATTCTGTCTTCCAGTCAGATGCTCGTAGAGATCTGGTTATGTTCACTGCTATGGTAGCTGGGTATGCTGTACATGGTAGGGGTAAGGAAGCACTTATGATCTTCTCTCATATGATTGACTCAAACATAAAGCCCGATCATGTTTTCATAACTACTCTGTTGACTGCATGCTGTCATGCGGGATTAATACAGGATGGATTGCAAATATATGACTCAATAAGGGCAGTTCACGGTATGAAACCTACAATGGAACAATATGCTTGTGCTGTAGATCTACTTGCTCGAGGGGGTCGACTTGATGATGCATATTCTTTCATCACACAGATGCCAGTTGAACCCAATGCAAATATATGGGGAACACTGTTAAGGGCGTGTACAACCTATAATAGGATGGATCTGGGGCACTCAGTTGCAAATCATCTTTTGCAAGCTGAATCTGACGACACCGGAAACCACGTTCTCATATCGAATATGTATGCTGCAGATGCTAAATGGGAAGGCGTGATGGAGTTGAGAAACCTAATGAAGAAAAAGGAAATGAAAAAGCCAGCGGGATGTAGCTGGCTAGAAGTGGATGGGAAAAGGGATGTTTTTGTGTCTGGAGATTGTTCTCACCCTCGTAGAGACAGTATTTTTGACTTAGTCAATGCTTTATATCTTCAGATGAAAGAGCCTGTGGTGTTTTAATCGATGAAAATTGTGAAACATACCCATCGTACAAAAACCTCAATACAGAGCCACAGAGGAGAAGATCACCAGGAAAAATCTACAATCTATGGGTATTTGCTTATAAAGGTGCAGTGAGATGGATCTACTTGAATCCTCAAAGAAGTGGATGGGGATTTAGAGGCTTGCATAGCTCACTCTTTAGTCGATTATCAGCTGGGAATGCGCCAGATGTCTCTTTAGAGAACTCTGTTACTGAGGAAGAGATTAGATATTCTTCTGATTCAGTAGCGACTAAGCTATGTACTAACCTTCTAAAGCTTGTCTCGGGGTCGTGTTATCTACCGCATCCTGATAAAGAGGTGACTGGGGGGAGCGGATGCACACTTTATCTGTGCAGAGGAGCAAGCATTGGTGTAGCAGAGGGCAGAGCTCGGTATCGATGCAGGTTACTATTCTCGCGAGCTTATGTCTAACTCAGTGAATGTAATCCAAGATGAGCCTAAAAGTTCGATTGATCCAGCCAGAGTATTGGAAAAAACTCATACTTGCACAAAGTCGCAAGGGTCTTCAACGGCTCGCATCATAGCCTACAACCAGGGACTTCATATAATCAACTTAGGACAGCGGGTTCATGGTTGTCCATGAAGGGCATTACAGTTTTCCGTTCCCCTGTTCAACAACATGACTTCAACTTCACCTATCAGCAGGAGAGTGGAAGAAAACGCGATTTGCCAAGCTCAGGTCAGGTTTTCAGGGTTGCTGTCGCTCCTGGAGATGTTATAATAGCTGAAACAGATGGATTATTCGACAACCTGTACAACAACAACAACAACGGACTTGAGTTAGATAAGTCCTGGATTTCACACCAAGGACTCACTCACTCAGTTGTGCCCACAGTAAAAAGGCAGGGGAGTTTTTGTCACTTTTTTAGACTCTAATTAA
>NW_003302223.1:0-5021 GCF_000004255.2 Arabidopsis lyrata subsp. lyrata | reverse complement strand
TTAGCAGATCATAGTTCCGCTTTCGTGGAAATCATAGACTTTGACGCGGTTAGGGCACATGCCGGGAAAGGAGCTAGCAGGTACACAGAAAGGTCAGACCTTGAGATGAAAATGCAGAGATCTCCAATGTCTTGAGTGTAAACAGCGTTTCCTTGTTCGTCTAGCCTGAAAACCATTAACCTAGTGTTTCAAACCTTGTGTATTCAATCGGGGAAGAACAGGGTGGATGATGTCAACGGTCTTCCTGTACAACTTAACCACAAACATTTCACCGGTTGTTCGTGACTCCACCAAGTGTTCGGTGGTGAAACACGAATGCATACGCTCGCGTCTGGTCTTCGTTAGCTGGGCAAAGTTTTCAAATCGCAACTTGTGGAACTTGGGATTAATATTGTGCTGCTTGTGTGAACAACTGAGATCCCATGATGCTATGAGGTGGCCTCCAGATCCGGGTATGCGAAACATGTTATCTTTCTTGGAAAAACATGACTCGGGAGGAGAAGAAGCAGGGGTTTTCGATTCTGATGTTGATCCACTCGGAGTTCCTTTGAGCGGGTCTGCAAAAGCTAAGCTGAGGTCCCATGAACTTGACAGCTACAACACAGTCCTCGTCCTCTGGAGAAGATGAGGACATTGCCACGTTGGTGACAATTTGGGTTTGGCAATGAGGCAGAGTTACAAGAGGAGGCAGCAAAAAGTGTTTCGGATCTGTTTCCGATGCAACCGGGTTTAGATCGTCTTGGAGACGCACTCTTCCGTCATCCTTCAAAGTTGCTACCCAGCCATGAGATGACCCAATCAAAACCGTCTTTTTTTGATCCGTCAACTCCAGAGACACCTTCTTCTTCGTATAAGTCAAGCAACGATCATTAGCATTCCAAATCACGAGTTGACCGAAATCCCAATGGCAAGGAACAACGCCGAGGATGCTACAAGGAGGGGTTTGCAGCAAGGAAGACGAGAAGCCATTGGAGCCAAGAGGAGAGGATCTAACCACCACAGGTAGCTTCGAAGGCTGATTGAGAAGCAGAGACATGAATGTTGTTAGCAAAAAACCTAATTTATATTTTGTCAAGCACTTAATTGATGTTCACATCTTAAAAATCCTCCATAAATATAGAAGAAGAGACTTGCTTGCCAAGTTTTCCATATCCATATAAGGAAGGGACTTGCCCACCAAGTTTTCCATCTCTGAATCAATTATGGTCAAACTCAAACACAATCTTAATTACAATTTTTTCAATCCAAATATATGCTTACCATTTCTTATAAACATTTGATCAAGGATCATATTTAGAATATGGTTTAATTCATATCACCAATCTATATTGGCAACAATGGCTTTACCTGCGTTTATTAAAGTTTACTAAAGTTCTACTTTCTAAATTTCAATAGTCAAGAATAGGCCTAAAATTTAGGTATCTACTCTCATGTCATCTCTCTTGTAGTGTGACCAAAAAGACTCTTTTAGCAAACTGGATCCAAGATCAACTCCATTTTCTAATTAATGAACCTTGAGTTTGTTACAGACTGCATATAGTCACAATCTGAGTAAAAACTGGCTGATCTTACACCATATTTAAGCTTATAAACCGGACAATCTCAGAGTCCTTAACTGTTAAGGGCGTGTACAACCTATAATAGGATGGATCTGGGGCACTCAGTTGCAAATCATCTTTTGCAAGCTGAATCTGACGACACCGGAAACCACGTTCTCATATCGAATATGTATGCTGCAGATGCTAAATGGGAAGGCGTGATGGAGTTGAGAAACCTAATGAAGAAAAGGGAAATGAAAAAGCCAGCAGGATGTAGCTGGCTAGAAGTGGATGGGAAAAGGGATGTTTTTGTGTCTGGAGATTGTTCTCACCCTCGTAGAGACAGTATTTTTGACTTAGTCAATGCTTTATATCTTCAGATGAAAGAGCCTGTGGTGTTTTAATAGATGAAAAAAGCTGCAAAGCTAGATCATGATGGTCTACACAAGGACATTGCACATATTTTACAGAGACATATCTTGAGTGAGATAATGTAAGCGAACGATCTTCCTCTTCCAATTATACTATTGTTGTGAAACTCTACATGTTACAAATCTTGGGGGGTAATAGACAGAGAACAAGCTTATGATTAATCTGTCGGGTTTATGGTTTCCACTCGAATTGGGAGATGCTAAAGGAAACAAAGTAAGCAATTCTGGTTCTGTATACCCTGGTTTAGACCTTGGCGATGGATGCAAGTAAAAGCGTCTCTCTTTAATGGCTTTCTCCTCTTCTTCGATGTTTGTTGTACAACTATCTGGTTCTGCTTTCTCCCCTTCTATCAAGGACAAGTTAGAGAACAATGAAGAAGGGGTGCCCACTGGACTTGTTAAAAGGTTGGTATTACCAGATTTAGATGATGGTGTCGTACCAGTGGGCTTAAAGCTTAGAGGAGGTTTGACAATTTCAAGCTTTGGCCTCATACATTGCCTTCTCTCATGGAGCTTTGAAGTCGGCCTCTTTTGTATGGCGGTTTTTATCACTGTTGCTTCTGGTGTTGCTGCTGCAGCGTTGTTCTCTGATGGACCTGTCAAGCGCTGCACAATTTCTCTGAAAGTGTTGGTGTCAGTTTGGACAAATGTAGTGACAGGCTTGCAGGTTGCAACGTTCTGACTCCCTTTGTTATTCATATGTAAGTCCTTCTTTGATTTACACCGATCTTTGTCCTCTGACCTGCAACAAAACTACCGTTTGTTCAGCTGATGAGAAGATGAAAAATATTCAAACATGAAAGGTGACTTTTCACATTTTAGTCCCATCAAGAGAACCGAGGAATGTCAACTTCATGTGAGTTCAGAGATGAGATTGATGGAAGGTAAAAATACTCAGAAGTCTTCTTGTAATCCAAGATTTGATATTTCTTAACGATTTCCTTGGTCATAATTTTTCAAAAACAAGCAACTCAAAACATAAATAGCTACAGATACAACAGATGAGGTAGTCGTGTACTCAAACCTCACCATTTTAAAAAGAGAACTAGCTTCTTAAATGTATCCGTGTAAAAAACAATAAAAAATTGGCTTTTCCTGAATTTGCTTTGACTTGTTGTATACTCAAAAATCTATGTCGAAGTTTGGTGCTATTACTAATTGTGGGAATGACAATGAAGAGGGTTTTTCATGACCTAAATCTATCTTCTTCATCATCATCTTTATGGTGGTTACTTGTTCATATGATGAGAGAACTGTTTATAAAGTTTTTATGTATCATTCATTTTACGATTTGATAACCAAAGTTATATCTCTAGCTTTTGGGTTTCTGTTCTATGCAACCCTACAGAATCACAGAGAACGAAGAAAAAAGGACCAAAGACATACCTGAAGAGCAAGCCGAGGCAGCAAGTGGAGGTAAAATAAAATGAGAATGCCGGTTTTTTTTTTAAGAAATAGGAACTTAAAACAGGAGAAGGAAATAAAAGGGAGAGAGAAAGAACTAAAAGAAGATATAAAGACTGTTGTTGGTCTAATGGTCACAGCTCAGAACTTGTTCATATTACCAGAAAAGAGAAGAAAATGAAAAGAGGAAAATCAGGAGAAGAATATGGAGAGGAAAGAGGAAAATGACTCTTTTATTCCCTTGTTCTTAACCGTTTTTGGGTTTGGGTTTTTGTCACACAAAAAAAAAAAAAAAAGAACTTGTATTATTTTGTTTATAGAACTTAGTTTGTTTGGTCAAACATCAAAATGACAGAATTTGTGATGAGTTTATTTCATTGTTGTCGTGAAGGAATGGAGAAAGGAAGTTAAAGAAGGAAGAAATGCATGCCGTTTCGGTTAAGGAGATGGGTAGAGAGAGACGTCACAGCAACCTCTCTCCCCCGCCCAATTCATAAACCAATCGGTTTTTCTTTTTTCTTTTTTCTTTTTTCTTTTTTCTTTTTTGGCAGTCTCTATTGAATGTGATGAGATATTATTAACTGAACTCATGACAGTTTCTTTAACTGCCTCTATTCGTCCTCTGTGGTTAGTTTTGTTGACTCATTTCAAGTTATGGCCATAACAATTAACAACATTATTAACTGGCATTGTCAAAGATAGGAGGCAACAATTTTTACCTGTGAGTTACCAATACGGTGTCATTTCTTTTCCCTTTTTTTTTCTGTGGACTAAATTTTGTTGTGCGATAATAGTTGACTCTTTTGTATAGCGTTTTTTATTTCATTTCATATACAAAATTAAGGAACTTGAATAGTACAATTTTCATATCTTGTTTTTATAAAAATATTACAGCTTCTAAAATTCCAAAACAACCAAAACAAATTTATGAATCTTATTACTGTAGAGGTTTTTATAGTCGTTTGAATCTTGTAGAACTTACCATATGGCTCTCTAACTATCTTTATTCCAAACCTCAACCATTTTTTTTTTTTTTACTATAATGCTAACACTGAGCATAAAGAAAATTTTACATCATGTAATTTCTACAATGTAACCATTCTTTTTTGTCTTTGTAATACCTTTGATTATGCTAAGGTTGCCCTTTTGCCCTTTGCTTCTCTTGTCTACAAGCAAAATAAGATTTTGATGTTGTTAGTAATCAACTACTGGGTGTGTATCAAAGTGAAGAGAAATTAGGGTGGAGAGGAGAGAGATACCGATTTTCTTGAATCCAGAAACTGGCTATATATGTCATAGAGCTTTTGTTTCTCGGTTTCGGAAACTGATGGTTTAGTTTTAGAAGCGATCGACTTCAAAAGAGGATCGGTTATTATTGGCGTAGTTCCGGTCTCAGGTTTATCTTCTCTGTTCAGATACTCGTGTACAGCTGCAAGTTGCGCATCTGAGAGAAGAGCTTGAAGATCAGCTCCACTGAAGCCTTCAGTCATCAAAGCTATAGGCTCTAAGTCAATATCATCAGCCATTGGAAGCTGCAGAAATGCAGAAAGAATTTTTGTCATTTTAACTTGTAATATATATATATATATATCTAATTTACATATTGTCTAACCAACAAATGAATGCCACAATCTGATAGGAATGGCTA
>NW_003302224.1:0-6821 GCF_000004255.2 Arabidopsis lyrata subsp. lyrata | reverse complement strand
AGGGAAATAGTTGTAAGTGTAGTTGTATTCTATATAAAAGCTAAGAACTGGCCTTGTAGTTTGCTAGATTACCAGCCTGCTACGTATTGTCGAGGGAGATGATAACAGGACAGTAGTTTCTTAATTGTTCCTGTTTTTTGTGGGAAAGATACGGACAAATGAGTTTAGTATTCTTTTTTTGTGCTCCATTGGTGTATATTGGTCTAAATATTGAACCTTTTAGGTGTATTTGAAGTGGCATTCAGATAACATTGATGTTTTAACCTTAACTATCTAGTACAAGTACATTTTAATTCGATAGCAATTATCATATGAACAACTTTGTGGTCTCTTTGATCCGTTCTGGTAATTTGGGGTTCTCCATGTAATACTTTTTTGTTTTTTAATCAGGACATTCTAGTGGTGGAATCGGAGGCATGATAGCAGGGGCTGCAGCAGCCTATGGAGCTCACCATGTTGGTCATGCCTCTCACAACCCTTACGGGCATGCTGTAGGACATGGAGGGTATGGCCATGGCCCTGCTCATGGCTTTGGTGGTCATGGTCATGGTAAGTTCAAGCATGGAAAGCATGGAGGCAAATTCAAGCACGGAAAGCATGGAAAGCATGGCAAGCACGGGAAACATGGTATGTTTGGAGGAGGAGGCAAATTCAAGAAGTGGAAGTAATCTCAAAAAACCCCTTTGATCCTCTCCTCCAGTATAGTCTCATTACCTGACCGATGTTTCTAATAATCTCCCTTCAAAACATATTACATTTTAACTATGTCGGTTTAGAGATTGCTGGTTCGAGAGAGTGCTAGTATAAATCTTATGGTCTCTGCAGAAGAGGTTTCTTTAATCTCTCAATAGCAGATTCTTTGAAACTTATCTATAAATTTGGTATTGTAATGACAGTTTGTGTTTGCTTTTTCTCTCTCCCTCTCTCTCTCTTTTTCAATATCTCTTCTGTTTGATAATCTGATGTTGGTGGAGTTCTCAAAAATATTTATGCTATTGTAGATACTGACCTTGAATCTTGTTCTTCTTCGTTTTCTTGCCTTTATTTTTGATTTGGTCCTGTGAACTCCAAAGTGCTTCAAGGTTGTCTTCTGTACTTGATAAGTTTATAGGAAAGCATATATAAAATTTAATCACACTCTATGAAATAACGAGACAATGACTCGAGGTCGTGCAAGAATAGTTTGTTGTTCTCTGATTAGGGATTCGCTTTTACAGAGAACAAGTTCTGATTTTTTTTTTAATTTAGCATCTGAAATAATTTTGATTTTTGAATAGTTGACATGAAATAATATTTGTTAACACAAATGAACAGATAAACTAAACAAACAAACTTTCCTTAAGAGGCCTACCTAAAAAAAAAAAAAATACTTTCCTTTGAGAGTAAAGAAACTATATTTTGGAAGACAATTTTTACAAGTTTCTCCTTCGAAACTAGAAAGTTCATAACGACAAAACAAATTCAATTTATTACACAAGTGAAGGGCTTTCGGACAAGTTGCTATGCTCAGACCAGTGTTTTTAAACCCGATCCGGACGGTGAACCGGACTACCTTCTGGGTTACCGGGTCACTGGGTCAACCGGGTTCGACCACGGGTCAATTGATTAAAATTTAATTAATATATTTAATATTCATAGAGAATATATAGTTTTTATGAATATAAAAATAAAAATATTCATACTATATTTACAAAATATGAAGTCTAACAATAATAATAAAGTAATTCAAATTAAATTTTTAAATCCAACTAAAAGTCTAAAATTGTAACAAATATTAAAATAGTAGGAGATCGCCAATAACAGAAATAAACTAATAAAACATCACGAATTCAAAACAACTAATATCGGTTATTTCTCTCACCATTTCATTTATTCTCCTTAAACGGTACTGTCATGTTTCATCAAAATCTAAAACATCAAATGAGTCTAAGAACTACAAAAGAGTTCTAAAAATAATTGAATAGAGTCTAAAACTCTAAATTTTATTCCAAAATCAAATGATATTTTTAAAACCCATACCCAGCCGGTTCAACCGGTTCACTGGGTCGCGGGTTAATGGCAGGATTTTGTGGGTTTTTCCGGTTTTAAAATTGGCGGGTATTAGCATTAAACTCAAACCGGAAAAGTATTCGGGTCGTGGGTTAACCGGTCGGACCGGGCGGTCCGGGTCGGGCATGAAAACACTGGCTCATACCAAACTGTGACCGACCCAAGCCCAATAAAAAGCGAATCGGGTCAAACGAAAACAGAGTAATTCAGAAAACCCTAAATTTGCTTCTTTTTTGTTGTCTTTCTTCATTTTGCGCAAAGCATAACTATCAAGTGCGTGTGCTCTCCGCTGGTTCCTTAAAAGAATCGGCACACGCTTTTTCATTTCAATCTTCCTCTACGAATCTCTCAATCATCTCAGGTACTACTAATCTCAATTTCCCTTTTTCTCCTCCATGGAGATTTAGATTTCAAGTCAGATGATGTTTTATATGTAACCGATTTTGAATTTTTTTGGGGCTTATCGGTGTTTGCTTCCCGATTGATTCACAGCTGATTTCTACATCTGGGATTGTATTGAGCCATCGATATACCTTCAAAACTTCTATAATTTGTATTGAAAGTGTTTGGATTTGTTGTTTTCTATCTCTCGATTGTTTTGATTTCTGGGCAAAAGTGTCAACCTTTGTAACTGATTAGCTGATCTTTCTCTTTATTAATATGTGGGTGAATTTGGAATTTATAAAGTCGGTTCACCCTTTTTATCTGAAGCATTTAAAATTTGCTTTTTTCAAGCTTGAATTTATGGATATCTTGGTTCTAAAATTTTTGTATGTCAATTGTCAACTATTATTTCATCATTGTTAGCATTTTGGGGTAATCAAGTTAGTATTTTTAGCTCTGATTGTAACTGGTTTATCTTTGAATATTGTTTTTGCTACTTTCTAGTTGTTTCCTATGTAGTTCGTTTCGTTCCTTTGCCTAAGCGTAACTTCTCCATTTGGTATATTTGAATCTATTTGTTTAGTTTCCAATTGAAGGGATATCTATTATCAGATTGGTGTTCATGATTGTGCCAAAAGAAATGGTTTCTGTAGAATTAAAACCAGTTGTGTTCTTTTATCAAATCGTGTATGAATATGTTGCATTTTCCTCAGGCAGTTTTAACTATTGATTCATGTATTTTGTAGGTTTATTGAGAGATGGCAGATCGTTTGACACGTATTGCTATTGTGAGTTCAGACCGTTGTAAGCCAAAGAAATGTCGCCAAGAGTGCAAAAAGAGTTGCCCCGTGGTCAAGACAGGTGTATATTCTTATTCCCAATTTTAATTTGTGGTCTTGCATATGGATTTATTATCACTGTACTGTAATTTATCGGCTGTGTCATGTGCGTCATGACAAATAGTATACAGAGGATAGTTTGGTGTTTTTGTGAAGCCATTAGCTTATAGTTCCTACTTGAAGTTTTGTTGTAACTCTACAAATTTCAGTGCCACTTAAGCATTAACTTGCCTTCTATCTTAGGAAAACTTTGTATTGAGGTGACTGTTGGTTCCAAGCTTGCTTTTATCTCAGAGGAGTTGTGTATTGGTTGCGGTATTTGTGTGAAGGTATGTATGCATAGGCTCTTTCTTGATATCGAATATGCCTCTAGAAATGGCACCTAAACTGGGATGCTAAATGACTCTGTTGTTGCCCAATTGCAGAAATGCCCATTTGAAGCTATTCAGATTATCAATCTTCCAAGAGACTTGGAGAAAGATACGACCCATCGCTATGGGCCAAACACGTTTAAGTTGCACAGGTTCGTTTAGCTATTATTTTTCCTGAAAAATTTGACCGCTCTTGTAGTTTTCAGACAATGGAATCTCTGTCTTTACTTCCAGGCTCCCAGTTCCAAGACCGGGGCAGGTGCTAGGGTTGGTTGGAACCAATGGTATTGGAAAATCAACTGCTCTGAAAATTTTGGCTGGAAAGCTCAAACCAAATTTGGGCCGTTTCACTGTAATAGCCTCTCTTGAGTTTCTAAACTTTTATCTTTGAAATTTCGTCTCTTTCATAGTTGATGTGTTTTTGTATTCCTTCTTGAACAGAGTCCTCCAGACTGGCAAGAAATCTTGACTCACTTCCGTGGTTCAGAACTGCAAAACTACTTCACACGTATTCTAGAAGATAATCTTAAGGTACAATTGAAACTGATATTAATATTTTTCTCCATGAGGTAGCTAGGTATTATTTGATGTTTAAGCAGCTCTTTTGAGCAAGTTCTGATACCCTGTGAATGGCAGGCCATTATAAAGCCTCAATATGTCGACCACATCCCAAGAGCGGTTAAAGGTAATGTTGGAGAGGTCCTTGACCAGAAGGATGAGAGAGATAAGAAGGCAGAGCTCTGTGCTGATCTGGAGCTGAACCAGGTCATTGACCGTGATGTTGAGAATTTATCTGGTGGTGAGCTGCAGAGGTTTGCCATCGCTGTTGTTGCCATACAAAATGCAGAGATTTACATGTTTGATGAACCATCTAGTTACCTCGATGTTAAGCAAAGACTCAAAGCTGCACAAGTTGTTCGTTCTCTCCTGAGGCCTAATAGGTTTGAATTTCCCAGCTTCTGAAGTTTTTTTTTCAGATGGGATAAAAATAAGGTACTTACATTGTTTTTTTTGTTTGTTTGTTTCCCAGTTACGTCATTGTTGTGGAGCATGATCTCAGTGTTCTTGATTACTTGTCGGATTTCATTTGCTGTCTGTATGGGAAACCAGGAGCCTATGGTGTGGTGACTCTCCCCTTCTCTGTCAGAGAAGGAATCAACATTTTCTTGGCTGGGTTTGTTCCTACAGAAAATTTACGTTTTAGAGATGAATCTTTGACCTTCAAGGTATAAATATTTTGTATGATGAAGAGGCAAAGTTATGTCGCAAAGGCAATCAATTTTTTTCCTCAATGTTTTTCTTTTGTTCAAAGGTTGCTGAGACTCCACAAGAAAGTGCTGAAGAGATACAGTCGTACGCTAGGTACAAATACCCCACGATGACCAAAACTCAAGGAAACTTCAGGTTGAGAGTGTCGGAAGGTGAATTCACCGACTCTCAGATTATTGTAATGCTTGGGGAGAATGGTACAGGGAAGACAACATTTATTCGGATGCTGGTATTCTCTTCCTCCATGATATGTTCTCTTGTGGTTAGAGTTTTAGAAAGTAATGTACTGTAAAGTTGTAATATTGGTAATATTTGCAGGCGGGGTTGTTGAAGCCAGACGATGCAGAAGGAGAAGACAGAGAGATCCCAGAATTCAATGTTTCGTACAAGCCACAAAAGATCAGCCCTAAGTTTCAGAATTCAGTTAGACACCTGCTACATCAAAAGATTCGAGATTCTTACATGCATCCACAATTTATGTCGGATGTGATGAAACCACTTCAGATTGAGCAGTTGATGGATCAAGAAGTTGTCAATCTCTCAGGAGGAGAGTTGCAAAGGGTTGCATTAACTCTGTGCCTCGGAAAGGTGAGTATTTTGTTTCAGAAGTCTATAGGATGTAGCTGCTTTCTTTCTCTCAGTGATCTCATGCATCCACAAATTTTGCGAATTCTTACAGCCTGCGGATATATACCTGATCGATGAGCCAAGCGCATATCTCGATTCAGAGCAACGTATCGTGGCTTCGAAAGTCATTAAGCGATTTATTCTCCACGCAAAGAAAACTGCATTTGTAGTCGAGCATGACTTTATAATGGCGACCTATTTGGCAGACCGAGTCATTGTGTATGAAGGACAACCATCCATTGATTGTACTGCAAATTGTCCTCAATCACTGCTCAGTGGAATGAATCTCTTCTTATCTGTAAGTCTCCTACTATTTTCTTAGTTACACCGTATGGGCAAGAAAAAAGGACACAAAAGTTGGTGCTAATGATTCCCATTTATGTCTTTCGTTACCATGCAGCATCTGAACATCACATTCAGACGGGATCCCACTAATTTCAGACCAAGAATCAACAAATTGGAGTCGACCAAAGACAGGGAGCAAAAGTCTGCAGGCTCATACTACTACTTGGATGATTAGGACAACTACCACGAGGTTCTTGATCTCTAAAATCCAATCATGTTTTCTCAATCATACAACGTTTTATGGAACCAATATCTAAAATGTTTGTTTTCTCTTAATTTCCTCTATGGATTCACAGAATACAAGGGCATGAGCTGGATAAAACATTGTTCGAATTCCAGAAGGGCTTTTGCTTATAGCAAGATCTATGAACTCAGGATATTTTACGCAGCCATCTGTTTTCCGAGTGCATTTAGCAGATGTTTCTTTCTGGTCAAGCTTTTGATTGTTGTTTCATCAGTTTTGCTTCTTCGTATTTTTTTCCCACATCTTTTATTAACTGAGCAATAAAAGTTTCAGAATCTGTAACTTTTTTCTTTTTGGCTTTGTACTTCCCGAGTTGATGATTTCAACATTTACTGTAATGTTATTACTTTGGATTTTACAATGAATCTATTGCTTCTTGCTATCTTATTTTCTATCTTGTACAGAGTTAAATAGCCTCTAACCTTAGTCACTGATATAGGAAAACTTCAAGAAACACTATCCAACACTAACGTCAATAACACTGTAACCAGGTAGCTTCTTCAATGCATTATCCTCCACAATCTTCCGTAGCCGTACAGCTTCATCCCAACCACCCAACCCAACATAAGTATTCGCCAACGAGATGTAATAAGATGCGTTGTCTGGTTCCATTTCAAACAAAACTTCTGCAACTTCTGTTCCCAACTTTGTATCCCCATGATAGTTACAAGCGCTCAACAAAGCTCCCCACAC